>NC_069500.1:558277183-558542183 GCF_027579735.1 Bombina bombina | reverse complement strand
TGGAAAGAAAAATCTAGTGTACAATGTCCCTTAAGGTTGGTCTGCCCCCTCCAACTGCATGTTCAGCAGATGCAGGGAAGCTCAAGGCAACTTGCTGAGAAAGTACATAGAAAGTTTAAAGCAGAGGCTTTGCTGCACTTTTTCTGTTTTTTTTTTTCCAAAGGGGTTTTAGGAAACGTATTACTTACAATGTACAGTAATCTGCCAAAATAAGCTATAACTACTTAATTAGACCTGGCTTCTAACCTATATATCTGTATTGAGGTGTATGGAAGTCCATGCTGATATAGGGTGATCCCTACAGCAATGGAAATTATCTTATAGATGCTTTAACAAGCAAGCTATATAAAGTGATTCTGGAGTTGCTATCTTGGAAAAAATAAAATGTATGCTTACCTGATAAATTTCTTTCTTTCCGAACATGGAGAGTCCACAACGTAATACCAATTACTAGTGGGATATTTACTTTTGGCCAGCAGGAGGAGGCAAAGAGCACCCAAGCAAAGCTGTTAAGTGTCACTTTCCTTACCCATAACCCCCAGTCATTCAGCCAAAGGAAAATGGAAAAAGAAGATAACATAAAGGTGTAGAGGTGCCTGAGGTTTAGTAAAAAAAAAAAATAACTGTCTGATCTTAAGGGTGGGGTTGTGGACTCTCCATGTTCTGAAAGAAAGAAATGTATCATCAGGTAAGCATACATTTTCTTTTCTTTCCTAAGACATGGAGAGTTGACAACGTCATTCCAATTACTAGTGGGAACCAATACTCAAGCTAGAGGACACAGAATGAACAGGGAGGGAGAACAAGACAGGCAGACCTAAATAGAAGGCACCACCGCTTGAAGAACTTTTCTCCTAAATGAGGCCTCAGCCGAGGCAAAAGTATCAAATTTGTAAAATTTTGAAAAAGTATGCAAAGAGGACCATGTTGCAGCCTTGCAAATTTGTTCCACCGAAGCTTTATTTTTGAAAGCCCAAGAAGAGGAGACAGCCCTAGTGGAATGAGCTGTAATTCTCTCAGGAGGAATAGAAGAAAATAGAGGGACGCCTCATGTGTAGGATCAACAGATATAAAAATCAGTAATAACAGTAGTAGAGCCAAATGGGTACTCACACACTTCACAAGCACACCAATGTGCTGGTAGTAGCAGGCTGCAGATTCAAATAGGTGTGGCAGCTCACCTCTCAGGTAGTACTGTGATGCTGGAGATGGAAAAGGAAACACAGGAAAAAGCACTACATGTGCAGACTGTTAAAAATATAACAAACAATATTTTCAGTGGTACAGATGGTTACTCACATACTCTATGAGCACACTTATGTGCTGGTAGAAACAAGCTGCAAATTTTAGGCAGGTGTAGCAGCTCACCCCAGATCAGATTTCTTAATGCTGTAATCAAATGGCTCCAATAGGTAACACAAAGTCCCAAAAAGGTAGAGAGACTCTTATGTATCAGCAGGGCAGTAGGTAGGTAAAGATATCCACTCAAAGGCGTATTTCCAGTAAAATACACATATTTATTAAAAACAAAAGTTAAAAAACACAACGGAACAATTGCTGTGTTAGGTGGATAAAAAAGGGATTAACAGTGACCCCAATAATGCAACGCATTTCTCGGTTTAGCACCGTTTCAGCAGCCACCACAGGGCTTTTCCATTTGGTTTTGAAAAGGACTAATTTTTGCCTTGATTTTGTAATTATATTTGGACTTCCCTCATTTGAGAGGATTTTATTTCAGTTTTCTCTTATTTTGTTTTATTTTTTTATCTGTATTGTATACACAATTACCAATTTGCATTTTTTAAAGAGTATTAGATTAATATCATTATCTATATTATCACTAGCGCCCCCTTACTTTGCTGTAAGGCTATATATACACAATTCTCTCAAGAGGCTGCTGCCCAGCAGTCTCATAGGCAAAACGAATCATACTTCTCAACCAGAGGGAAAAAGAAGTAGAAGTAGCCTTCTGACCCTTACACTTTCCTGAGAAACAAACAAACAGGGCAGAAGACTGGTGAAAATCCTTAGTAGCCTGTAGGTAGAATTTTAGAATGTGCACAACATCCAAGTTGTGCAACAGACGTTCCTTATGAGAAGAAGGAATAGGACAGAAAGAAGGAACAACAATTTCCTGATTAATATTTCTATCCGAAACCACCTTAGGGGGAAACTCCAATATAGTATGAAGGACCGCCTTAGCTGCATGAAAAATAAGGCAAGGCGAATCGCACTGCAAAGCCGAGAGTTCAAAAACTCTGAGTAGAAGAAATAGCAATAAGAAACAAAACCTTCGAAGATAACAGCTTAATATCTATGGAATGCATTGGCTCAAAAGGAGCCTGCTGCAAAACTCTAAGAACTAGGTTAAGGATCCAAGGAGGAGCAACTGGTTTAAACAAAGGCCTAATTCTGAACAGAGCCTGACAAAAGGATTGAACATCTGGCACATCCGCCAGGCGCTTATGTAAAAGAATAAAGCAGAAATCTGACCTTTCAGAGAACTGACTGACAACCCTCTCTTCAGACATTCCTGGAAAAAAAACTAAATTCTAGAAATCCTGACCCTACTCCAAGAGTAGCCTTTCGATTCACACCAATAAAGGTATTTACGCCATACCTTAAGGTAAATTTTATGAGTAACAGGATTGCGAGCCTGAAGCATGGTATCAATAACCGATTCAGAAAACCCACACTTAGCCAGAACTTAGCGTTCAATCTCCAAGCAGTCAGCTTCAAAGAAACGAGATTTGGATAGAGGAAAGGACCCCGAGTTAGACGGTTCTTCCACAGAGGTAACTTCCAAGGAGGAAGAGATGACATCATCACTAGGTCTGCATACCAGATCCTGCAAGGCCATGCAGTAGCTATTAGAATTACAGACGCTCTCTCCAGTTTGATACGAGCAATGACTAGTGGAAGGAGCGCAAACGGAGGAAACAAGTATGCTAGACCGAAATCCCAAGGAACCACCAGAGCATCTATCAGGGAGGCCTGAGGATCTCTTAACCTTGAACCGTACTTTGGAAGCTTGGTGTTCTGACGAGACGCCATCAGATCCAACTCCGGGACCCCCCAATTCAGGGTTAACCTGGAAAACACCTCCGGATGGAGAGCCCACTCCCCGGGATGAAAGGTCTGTCTGCTCAAAATATCCGCCTCCCAGTTGTCCACTCCTGGAATGTGGATGGCAGATGAATTATTCAGTGGGCGGAAGCTCACAATTGTCTTCTGAGTCACCTCCTTCATAGCCAAGGAACTCCGAGTTCCTCCCTAGTAGTTGATGTAAGCCACTGAGGTGATGTTGTCTGACTGGAACCTGATAAACCGGGCTAAGGACAATTGAGGATAATCCAAAAGAAGGAACAGCACCACAATAATAATGCTTAAGAAATATTTATTGGGACATCATACAAACACACCACAATGTTTCGGTCCTAATAGACCTTAATCATGTGACACATGATTAAGGTCTATTAGGACCGAAACGTCGTGGTGTGTTTGTATGATGTCCCAATAAATATTTCTTAAGCATTATTATTGTGGTGCTGTTCCTTCTTTTGGATTATCGTTGGATTCGAGGTTTTGGCAGAACCTGGGAACGTGCACACTCATTATTGCAGTACCTATGCTGTGCCCTTCCTATCTCTATTAAGGACAATTGAGGCCAAGCCATCAAAGCATTGAAGATTGCTCTCAATGCCAAGATTTATGGGGAGAGAAGACTCCTCCCAAGTCCACAGACCCTGAGCCTTTAACAAGTCCCAGCCTGCTCCCCAGCCTAGCAGGCTGGCGTCCGTGGTCACAATCACTCAGGAGGGTCTCCGAGAGAATGTGCCCTGAGACAGATGATCCTGAGAAATCCACCATGAGAGAGTCTCTTGTAAACTGGTCCAGATCTATCCTCTGAGACAGATCTGAATGGTCTCCGTTCCATTGTCTGAGTGTGCATAACTGCAGAGCTCTCAAAAGGAATCGAGCAAAGGTAATGATGTCCATGGAAGCGACCATCAGACCAATGACCTCCATGCATTAAGCCACTAATGGCCGAACAGTAGACTGTAGTGAGAGGCAAGAAGAGAGAAGTTTGGATTTTCTGACCTCTGTCAGAAAAATCTTCATAGATAGGGAATCTATGATGGTCCCTAACAAACACACCCTTGTAGCTGGAACAAGGGAACTCTTCTTCAGATTCAGTTTCCATCAGTGGGGACCTAGAAAAGATAACAGGATCTCTGTATGAGAGTTTGCTTGTTGAAAAGATGGCACCTGAACCAATATGTCATCCAGATAAGGCGCCACCGCAATTCCCTGAGACCTGACAACTGCCAAAAGAGCCCCCAGAACCTTTGAGAAAATTCTGGGAGCTGTGGCAAGGCCAAACAGAAGAGCAACAAACTGAAAGTGCTTGTCTAGAAAAGTGAATCTCAGGAACTGGTGATGATTCCTGTGGATGGGAACATGAAGATACGCGTCCTTCAGGTCTATGGTCGTCATGAACTGACCCTCTTGGACCAAAGGAAGAATGGAACGAATGGTTTCCATTTTAAAGGACGGTACCCTGAGGAACTTGTTGAGACACTTTAAGTCTAAAGTGGGTTCAAAAGTTCCCTTTTTTTTGGGAACCACAAACAGATTTGAATAGAATCCTAGACCCTGTTCCCTTACTGGAACTGGAACAATCACTCCCAGGGAGGAAAGGTCTTGAATGCTGCTTAAGAATGCATCTCTTTTTACCTGATCCGCAGATAACCTTGAGAGGAGAAATCTGCCCCTGGGAGGACGAGATTTGAATTCTATTTTGTAACCCTGAGATACTATGTCCACAACCCAAGGATTTGGGACATTTCGTATCCATGCTTGATGAATTAAGGAAAGTCTGCCCCCCCCACTTGATCCAACCGGACCGGGGGCAGACCCTTCATGCTGACTTAGTCTCAGATGAGGGCTTCTTTGATTGCTTCCGCTTATTCCAAGTCTGATTGGGTCTCCAAGAGGACTTGACTGCTCCTGCTTTGAGGAGGGAGAGGAATACTTTTGACCTTTGAAGTTACGAAAGGAACGAAAATTAGAACTTTGACGTCCCTTAGGTGTATTCTTCTTGTCCTATGGTAGAAAGGACCCCTTTCCACCCGTAATTTCAGAAATTATTTCAGCCAGACCAGCACCAAACAGGGTCTTACCCTTGTAAGGTAGCGACAGAAGCTTGGACTTGGAGGGAACATCAGCTGACCAAGATTTCAGCCACAGAGCCCTGCGGGCTAGGACAATGAAGCCAAACATCTTGGCTCCCAGTCTAATGGCTTGCATGTTAGCATCAGAGATAAAGGATTTAGCTAGTTTAAGAGCCTTAATCCTATCTTGGATCTCCTCCAATGGAGTCTCCTCTAAAATCAAATCAGACAAAGCATTGCACCAATAAGATGCTGCACTTGCTACTGTGGCAATAAAAACTGCAGGTTGCCATTGTAGACCCTGATGAACATATATCTTCTAGAGGCGGGAAGATGTAAGCAGGTTGATAACACCAAAGAAGTGTCAGCGCATCCACTGCTTCCACCTGAACATCCCTGGACAGGTATCTGGGAAGTTTCTTGTTTAGATGAGAGGCCATGAGATCTATCTCCGGAAACCCCCACATCTGAAGAATCTGAGAAAACACATCTGGATGGAGAGACCACTCCCCTGGATGTAAAGTCTGGCAGCTGAGATAATCCGCCTCCCAATTGTCTACGCCTGGGATATGCACCGCAGAGATTAGACAGGAGCTGGATTCCGCCCATACAAGTATCCGAGATACTTTTTTCATAGCTTGGGGACTGTGAGTCCCACCCTGATGATTGACATGAGCCACAGTTGTGATATTGTCTGTCTGAAAACAAATGAACGGTTCTCTCTTTAGCAGAGGCCAGAACTGAAGAGCCCTGAGAATTGCACAGAGTTCTAAAATATTTATTGGTAATCTCGCCTCTTGAGATTTCCAAACCCCTTGTGCTGTCAGAGATCCCCAAACAGCTCCCCAACCTGAAAGACTTGCATCTGTTGTCATCACAGTCCAGGTTGGCCGAACAAAAGAGGCCCCTTGAACTAAACGATGGTGATCTATCCACCATGTCAGAGAGTGTCGTACATTGGGATTCAAGGATATTAATTGTGTTATCTTTGTATAATCCCTGCACCATTGATTCAGCATACAAAGCTGTAGAGGTCTCATGTGAAAACGAGCAAAGGGGATCGCGTCCGATGCTGCAGTCATGAGACCTAAAACTTCCATGCATATAGCCACTGAAGGGAATGACTGAGACTGAAGTTGCCGGCATGCTGCGACCAATTTTAAACGTCTCTTGTCTCTTGTCATGGACACTGAATCTATCTGGAAACCTAAAAAGGTGACCCTTGTCTGAGGATTCAAGAAACTTTTTGGTACATTGATCCTCCAACCATGTTTCTGAAGAAACAACACTAGTTGATTTGTGTGAGATTCTGCAGTACGTAAAGACTGAGCTAGTACCAAGATATCGTCCAAATAAGGAAACACTGCAATACCCTGTTCTCTGATTACAGATAGTAGGGCACCCAGAACCTTTGAAAAAATTCTTGGAGCTGTTGCTAGGCCAAAAGGAAGAGCAACAAATTGGTAATGCTTGTCTAGAAAAGAGAATCTCAGAAACTGATAGTGTTCTGGATGAATCAGAATATGAAGGTATGCATCCTGCAAGTCTATTGTGGACATATAATGTCCTCGCTGAACAAAAGGCAGAATAGTCCTTATAGTCCCCATCTTGAAAGTTGGTACTCTTACATAACGATTCAAAATTTTTAGATCCAGAACTGGTCTGAATAAATTTTCTTTCTTTGGTACAATGAATAGGTTTGAATAAAACCCCAGACCTTGTTCCTGAGGAGGAACTGGCATGAAACACACTTCAGAAAAGCCTGAGCTTTTAATGGATTTACAGGGATGCGTGAGAGAAAAAATCTTCTCACAGGAGGTCTTACTCTGAATCCTATTCGATACCCTTGAGAGACAATGCTCTGAATCCAATGATTTTGGACAGATTTTATCCAAAAATCCTTGAAAAACCTTAATCTGCCCCCTACCAGCTGAGCAGGAATGAGGGCTGCACCTTCATGCGGACTTAGGGGCTGACTGGGTTGGATTTATTCCAATTTGAGGAAGGCTTCCAATTGGAAGCAGATTCCTTGGGGGGAGGATTGAGTTTTTGTTCCTTATTCTGACGAATGGAACAAAAACGGTTAGAAGCCTTAGATTTACCCTTAGGTTTCTTATCCTGAGGCAAAAAAAACTCCTTTTCCCCCAGTGATAGTTGAAATAATAGAATCCAACTGAGAACCAAATAAATTATTACCTTGGAAAGAAAGAGATAGTAATCTAGATTTAGATGTCATATCAGCATTCCAAGACTTAAGCCACAAAGCTCTTCTAGCTAATACAGCTAAAGACATGGATCTAACATCAATTTTGATAATATCAAAAATGGCATCACAAATAAAATGATTAGCATGTTGCAGTAAGCGAACAACACTAGATAGGTCTAAGAAGATGACCTGAATATAAATAGGCCTTCCTTAGATAAGATTCAAGCTTCCTATCTATAGGATCCTTAAAGGAAGTGCTATCTACCATAGGAATAGTGGTACGTTTAGCAAGAGTAGAAATAGCCCCATCAACTTTGGGGATTTTTTCCCAAAACTCTATAGATTTTGCTGGTAAAGGATACCATTTTTTAAACGTTGAAGAAGGAATAAAAGAAGTACCTGGCTTATTCCATTCCCTAGAAATCATATCAGAAATGGCATCAGGAATGGGAAAAACCCCTGGAGAAACCACAGGAGGTTTAAAAACAGCAATTAAACGTTTATTAGACTGAACGTCAATAGGACTGTTTACCTCAATATCCAAAGTAATTAACACTTCTTTTAATAAAGAACGCATATACTCTATTTTAAATAAATAAGTAGATTTGTCAATGTCTGAGGAAGGATCTTCTGAATCAGATAGATCCTCATCAGAAGAGGATAAATTATTATGTTGTTGGTCATTTGAAATTTCATCAGCTAAATGAGAATTTTTAAAAGACCCTTTACGTTTATTAGAAGGTGGAAATGCAGACAAAGCCTTCATAATAGAATCAGAAACAAATTCCTTAAAATTTACAGGTATATCATGCACATTAGAAGTTGAAGGAACTGCAACTAGCAATGTACTTTTACTGATGGAGACACTATCTGCATGTAAAAGTTTATCATGACAACTATTACAAATGACATTTGGTGGAATAATTTCTACAATTTTACAACAAATGCACTTAGCTTTGGTAGAACCGATGTCAGGCAGCAATGTTCCAGCAGAAACTTCTGAGGCAGGATCAGATTGGGACATCTTGCACAATGTAAGAGAAAAAACATAATTTATGCTTACCTGATAAATTTATTTCTCTTGTAGTGTGTTCAGTCCACGGGTCATCCATTACTTATGGGATATATTCTCCTTCCCAACAGGAAGTTGCAAGAGGATCACCCAAGCAGAGCTGCTATATAGCTCCTCCCCTCACATGTCATATCCAGTCATTCGACCGAAACAAGACGAGAAAGGAGAAACTATAGGGTGCAGTGGTGACTGGAGTTATAATTTAAAATTTAGAACCTGCCTCAAAAAGACAGGGCGGGCCGTGGACTGAACACACTACAAGAGAAATAAATTTATCAGGTAAGCATAAATTATGTTTTCTCTTGTTAAGTGTGTTCAGTCCACGGGTCATCCATTACTTATGGGATACCAATACCAAAGCTAAAGTACACGGATGATGGGAGGGACAAGGCAGGAACATTAAACAGAAGGAACCACTGCCTGTAGAACCTTTCTCCCAAAAACAGCCTCCGAAGAAGCAAAAGTGTCAAATTTGTAAAATTTGGAAAAATTATGAAGTGAAGACCAAGTTGCAGCCTTGCAAATGTGTTCAACAGAGGCCTCATTCTTAAAGGCCCAGGTGGAAGCCACAGCTCTAGTGGAATGAGTTGTAATTCTTTCAGGAGGCTGCTGTCCAGCAGTCTCATAGGCTAAACGTATTATGCTACGAAGCCAAAAAGAGAGAGAGGTAGCCGAAGCCTTTTGACCTCTCCTCTGTCCAGAATAAACGACAAACAGAGAAGAAGTTTGCCGAAAATCTTTAGTTGCCTGTAAGTAGAACTTCAGGGCACGGACCACGTCTAGATTATGCAAAAGACGTTCCTTCTTTGAAGAAGGATTAGGACATAATGATGGAACAACAATCTCTTGATTGATATTCCTGTTAGAAACAACCTTAGGTAAAAACCCAGGTTTAGTACGCAGGACTACCTTGTCTGAATGAAAGATCAGATAAGGAGAATCACAATGTAAGGCAGATAACTCAGAGACTCTTCGAGCCGAGGAAATAGCCATCAAAAACAGAACTTTCCAAGATAAAAGCTTAATATCAATGGAATGAAGGGGTTCAAATGGAACACCCTGAAGAACTTTAAGAACCAAGTTTAAGCTCCACGGAGGAGCAACAGCTTTAAACACAGGCTTAATCCTAGCCAAAGCCTGACAAAAAGCCTGGACGTCTGGGTTCTCTGCCAGACGTTTGTGTAAAAGAATAGACAGAGCAGAAATCTGTCCCTTTAGCGAACTAGCGGATAAACTCTTTTCTAAACCCTCTTGTAGAAAAGCCAATATCCTAGGAATCCTAACCTTACTCCATGAGTAACTCTTAGATTCACACCAATATAAATATTTACGCCATATCTTATGGTAAATTTTTCTGGTCACAGGTTTCCGAGCCTGTATCAATGTATCAATAACCGACTCCGAGAAACCACGCTTCGATAGAATCAAGCGTTCAATCTCCATGCAGTCAGCATCAGATAAATTAGGTTTGGATGGTTGAAAGGACCCTGAATTAGAAGGTCCTGCCTCAGAGGTAGAGACCATGGTGGACAGGACGACATGTCCACTAGGTCTGCATACCAGGTCCTGCATGGCCACGCAGGCGCTATCAGAATCACTGATGCTCTCTCCTGTTTGATCCTGGCAATCAGTCGAGGTAGCAACGGATAAGGTGGAAACACATAAGCTATGTTGAAAACCCAAGGGGCTGCTAGTGCATCTACCAGCACCGCTCCCGGGTCCCTGGACCTGGATCCGTAACAAGGAAGCTTGGCGTTCTGGCGAGATGCCATGAGATCCAGATCCGGTTTGCCCCAACGACGAATCAGTTGAGCAAATACCTCCGGGTGAAGTTCCCACTCCCCCGGATGAAAAGTCTGGCGACTTAGAAAATCCGCCTCCCAGTTCTCCACGCCTGGGATGTAGATCGCTGACAGGTGGCAAGAGTGAGACTCTGCCCAGCGAATTATCTTCGAGACTTCCACCATCGCTAGGGAACTCCTGGTTCCCCCTTGATGATTGATGTAAGCCACAGTCGTGATGTTGTCCGACTGAAATCTGATGAACCTCAGTGTTGCTAACTGAGGCCAAGCTAGAAGAGCATTGAATATTGCTCTCAATTCTAGAACGTTTATTGGGAGGAGTTTCTCCTCCTGAGTCCACGATCCCTGAGCCTTCAGGGAGTTCCAGACTGCTCCCCAGCCTAGTAGGCTGGCATCTGTTGTTACAATCGTCCAATCTGGTCTGCGAAAGGTCATTCCTTCGGACAGATGAACCCATGACAACCACCAGAGGAGAGAATCTCTGGTCTCCTGGTCCAGATTTAGAAAAGGGGACAGATCTGAGTAATCCCGTTCCACTGACTTAGCATGCATAGTTGCAGCGGTCTGAGATGCAGGCGCGCAAATGGCACTATGTCCATTGCCGCGACCATTAAGCCGATTACTTCCATGCACTGAGCTACTGATGGGCTTGGAATGGAGTGAAGGACACGGCAAGCATTTAGAATCTTTGATAACCTGGACTCCGTCAGGTAAATCTTCATCTCTACAGAATCTATAAGAGTCCCTAGAAAAGGAACCCTTGTGAGTGGTAACAGAGAACTCTTTTCCACGTTCACTTTCCACCCATGCGACCTCAGAAATGCTAGAACTATCTCTGTATGAGACTTTGCATTTTGAAAACTTGAAGCTTGTATCAGAATGTCGTCTAGGTACGGAGCCACCGCTATGCCTCGTGGTCTTAGTACCGCCAGAAGTGAGCCCAGAACCTTTGTAAAAATTCTCGAGGCCGTAGCTAACCCGAAGGGAAGAGCTACAAACTGGTAATGCCTGTCTAGAAAGGCAAACCTTAGGTACCGATAATGATGTTTGTGAATCGGTATGTGAAGGTAGGCATCCATTAAGTCCACTGTGGTCATATATTGACCCTCTTGGATCATGGGTAGGATGGTCCGAATGGTTTCCATCTTGAACGATGGAACCCTTAGGAATTTGTTTAAGATTTTTAAGTCTAAGATTGGTCTGAAGGTTCCCTCTTTTTTGAGAACCACAAACAGAGTTGAGTAAAACCCTTGCCCTTGTTCCGCTCGCGGAACTGGGTGGATCACTCCCATCACTAAGAGGTCTTGTACACATTGTAGAAATGCCTCTTTCTTTACTAGGTTTGTTGATAACCTTGACAGATGAAACCTCCCTTGTGGAGGAGAAGTTTTGAAATCCAGAAGGTATCCCTGAGATATAATCTCCAACGTCCAGGGATCCTGTACATCTCTTGCCCAAGCCTGGGCGAAGAGAGAAAGTCTGCCCCCCACTAGATCCGTCTCCGGAAAGGGGGCCCTGTCTTCATGCTGTCTTAGGGGCGGAAGTAGGCTTTCTGGCCTGCTTGCCCTTGTTCCATGACTGGTTGCCTTTCCAACCCTGTCTGTAACGAGCAGCAGTTCCTTCCTGTTTTGGAGTGGAGGAAGTTGATGCTGCTCCTGCCTTGAAATTACGAAAGGCACGAAAATTAGACTGTTTGGCCTTTGATTTGGCCCTGTCCTGAGGAAGGGTGTGGCCCTTACCTCCAGTAATGTCAGCAATAATTTCCTTCAAGCCAGGCCCGAATAAGGTCTGCCCTTTGAAAGGAATGTTCAGTAGTTTAGACTTAGAAGTTACATCTGCTGACCAGGATTTAAGCCATAGTGCTCTGCGCGCCTGTATGGCGAATCCGGAATTCTTAGCCGTAAGTTTGGTTAAATGCACTACGGCATCCGAAACAAACGCATAAGCCAGCTTAAGGGTTCTAAGCTTGCTCAAAGTCTCATCCAATGGTGCTGTGCGAATCGCCTCTTCCAGAGACTCAAACCAGAATGCCGCTGCAGCAGTGACAGGCGCAATGCATGCAAGAGGCTGTAATATAAAACCCTGTTGAACAAACATTTTCTTAAGGTAATCCTCTAATGTTTTATCCATTGGATCTGAGAAAGCACAGCTATCCTCCACCGGGATAGTGGTACGCTTGGCTAAAGTAGAAACTGCTCCCTCCACCTTAGGGACCGGCTGCCATAAGTCTCGTGTGGTGGCGTCTATAGGGAACATTTTTCTAAATATCGGAGGAGGGGAAAAAGGCACACCGGGTCTATCCCACTCCTTGCTAATAATCTCTGTAAGCCTTTTTGGTATAGGAAAAACGTCAGTACACACTGGTACTGCATAGTATTTATCCAGCCTACATAATTTCTCTGGGATTGCCACCGTGTCACAATCATTCAGAGCCGCTAACACCTCCCCTAGCAACACGCGGAGGTTCTCAAGCTTAAATTTAAAATTTGAAATTTCTGAATCCGGTCTCCCCGAATCAGAACCGTCACCCACAGAATGAAGCTCTCCGTCCTCATGTTCTGCAAATTGTGACGCAGTATCAGACATGGCTCTCGTGTCATCGGCGCGCTCTGTCCTTAACCCAGAGCTGTCGCGCTTGCCTCTTAACTCGGGCATATTGTATAATACTTCTTTCATAACATTAGCCATATCATGTAAAGTGATTTGTAAGGGCCTTGATGTACTTGGCACCTCAATCTCACGCACCTCCCGAGCGGGAGACGAAGGTACTGACACGTGGGGAGAGTTAGACGGCATAACTTCCCCCTCGTTGTCTGGTGATAATTTCTTTATCGGTACAGATTGACTTTTATTCAAAGTAATATCAATACAATTGGTACACATATTTCTATTGGGCTCCACATCGGCTTTTGAACATAATGAACAAGCAGATTCCTCTGTATCAGACATGTTTAAACAGACTAGCCATGAAGCTAGCAAGCTTGGAAATTACTTTTAATAAGTTTACAAGCAATATAAAAAACGCTGCAGCGCTTTTAAAAACACAGTTGAATAACAAAGAACTAATTCAGTTATAGTCAACAATTCTTAACAGTAAATGTATTAATTAGCAGAGGATTGCACCCATTAGCAAAAGGATGATTAACCCCTCAATACCCAAAAACGGATATCAAATTAAGATTTAACGCTTTTATCACAGTCAAACACACTGTCACAGGTCTGCTGTGACTGATTACCTCCCTCAAAAACGAATTTTGAAGACCCCTGAGCTCTCTAGAGACGTCCTGGATCAAGGAGGAAGAAGCAGGAAGACTGTGCTAGAATTTTAACTGCGCAACAAGGCGCTAAAAAAAAAAGACCCCTCCCACTCATATTACAACAGTGGGAGACCTGATATAACGGTTTCTATGCAGAAAAATATGTTAGCCATGTGGAAAAAAATCATGCCCAAAAGGATTTATCACCAAAGTACCTCACAAAACGAATAACATGCCAGTAAACGTTTTAAAAACAAACTTTTTTAATGTCATGCAAAGTTATCACTAAGCCTGCTACCAGTCGCTTCCACTGCAGATAAGGCTTAAGCATTATTTCAGTATTAACAGTATTTTCTCAGTCAAATTCTAGTCCCTAGAAAATAACTCGACTGCGCATACATTTATCAGCCTGATACCAGTCGCTACTACTGCATTTAAGGCTGTACTTACATCATATGGGTAACAGCAGTATTTTCTTAGTCAATTCCATTCCCAGAAAATATTGTACTGCACATACCTCATTTGCGGGGGACCCCGCATGCTATTCCCATTTTCTGAAGTTACCCCACTCCTCAGAATGTCGAGAACAGCCAGTGGATCTTAGTTACGCCTGCTAAGATCATAGAAAACGCAGGCAGATTCTTCTTCCAAATACTGCCTGAGATAGAAAAACAGCACACTCCGGTGCCATTTAAAATAACAAACTTTTGATTGAAGAATAATTAAGTAAAAACTCCAACTCCTCTCGCGACCTCCTTCTTTGTTGAGGGTTGCAAGAGAATGACTGGATATGACATGTGAGGGGAGGAGCTATATAGCAGCTCTGCTTGGGTGATCCTCTTGCAACTTCCTGTTGGGAAGGAGAATATATCCCATAAGTAATGGATGACCCGTGGACTGAACACACTTAACAAGAGAAAACAACATATAAGCAAAATTATCTATTTCCTTATATGACGGTTTCCGGAATGGGAAAAAATGCATAGGCCTCTGATAGCAAAAAGCAAGAGGCAAACATACAAGGGGTATTGAAATAATGAAAAAATTTGGCGCCAAGTATGACGCACAACGTAACGTAAACTCTTTTTTGGCGCCAAAAATAACCGGAAATTACACACTTACGTCACTAATGACGCCGCCGTGCGAAAGGTCTCGGCGTCAACTATGACGCCGGAAATGACAAAGTTGCGTCATAGCGTAATTTTTTCACGCCAAAAATTTATCGCACCAAAAATGACGCAATAAAGCTTAGCATTTGACGCACCCGCGGGCCTAATACCCGCAATTGTAAGAAGTAGTCAATTGAAAAAAGACTAAACCCCAGGTAAGAAATACATTTCTTAAAAATGTTTACATTCCCCAAATATGAAACTGGCAGTCTGCTGAAGGAAATACATGAACCTGACTCATGGCAAATATAAGTACAATACATATATTTAGAACTTTATATAAATGCATAAAGTGCCAAACCATAGCTGAGAGTGTCTTAAGTAATGAAAACATACTTACCAAAAGACACCCATCCACATATAGCAGATAGCCAAACCAGTACTAAAACAGTTATTAGTAGAGGTAATGGTAAATTGAGAGTATATCGTCGATTTGAAAAGGGAGGTAGGAGATTAATCTCTACGACCCATAACAGAGAACCTATGAAATAGACCCCTGTTAGGGAAATCATTGTATTCAAATAAGTGATACTCCCTTCATGTCCCTCTGACATTCGCTGTACTCTGAGAGGAATCGGGCTTCAACAATGCTGAGAAGCGCATATCAACGTAGAAATCTTAGCACAAACTTACTTCACCACCTCCATAGGAGGCAAAGTTTGTAAAACTGAATTGTGGGTGTGGTGAGGGGTGTATGCTCTGTAAGTGCTATGTAAGTGTATATAAACTGTGTGGAATCATTTTTGATTCTCCCTGCAATTGCCAGTATAATGTATAATTTTAGCAATGGCTGCAAGGGATTCATAAGCAAATTGAAGTATAAAGTCATTGTGAACTTAATTTGCATATATTACCCAGAATCCTTTGCTGCATTGGAAACAATGTTTCTTGAGATTTTCTGTGGGAAAAAAAGTCATCTGACTTGTCTAGATTTGTTAATGGGCTACACAATGAGTTATTCTCTGTACACTTTGTGGAAATAAAAACAACACAGAGAATAACACGATACTGCAGCCTAGGAGGGATCGTTGCATTTCTAATACAAGTAGAAATGCTTTTTGCAATATATTGCAATATATTCCTTTTGCTAAAAGCTACTAGATTAAAGTAACCTTTCTCTGCATACACTGCCATATGCCATACGTAATGTATTTACCCCAATGCATGCTCAAAGTGCAGAAGTGCAAAAGAGGGGGGAGAGAGAGCAAAAGAGAGGGGGGGGGGAGAGAGAGCAAAAGAGAGGGGGGGGAGAGAGAGCAAAAGAGGGGGGGGAGAGAGAGAACAAAAGAGGGGGGGGAGATAGAGAGAGAGTAGAGAGAGCAAAAGAGAGGGGGAGAAAGAGCAAAAGAGAGGGGGAGAGAGAACAAAAGAGAGGGGGAGAGAGAGCAAAAGAAAGCAGAGAGAGCAAAAGAAAGCAGAGAGAGCAAAAGAGGGGGGGAGAGAGATCAAAAGAAAGCAGAGAGAGCAAAAGAGGGGGAGAGAGAGCGAGCAAAAGAGAGGGGGAGAGAGAGCAAAAGAGGGGGGAAAGAGCAAAAGAGTGGGAGAGAGCACAAGAGGTGGAGAGAGCACAAGAGGGGGAGAGAGCACAAGAGGGGGAGAGAGCACAAGAGGGGGAGAGAGAGAGAGCACAAGAGGGGGAGAGAGAGAGCACAAGAGGGGGAGAGAGAGCGCAAAAGAGGGGGAGAGAGAGCGCAAAAGAGGGGGAGAGAGAGCGCAAAAGAGGGGGGAGAGGGAGAGCTCAAAAGAGAGGGTGGAGAGAGAGTGCAAAAGAGGGGGGGAGAGAGTGCAAAAGAGAGGGGGGAGAGAGAGGGAGCAAGGGTTGGAACCGCGGTATTTAATAAAATTGGCCCGTGTACATGGGCTTTAGGACTAGTAGCTGTATAATTTGCTTCTAAAAATCACTAGAAAAAAAAAAGTAATCTTAAATGCACATAGTTATATAGAAATGGTTCTGCCACGTCAACAGGTTATAAAATAGAATAAATTTACATGCAGTCAGCTGAAATGACAGAATTTAAGTTAAACTGCTTTAGGCGACATAAATCAAACAATTGCTTTGGATTTGTTCTTGCTGTCTTTCAATGAGAGAGCTCATTTTAGAAATGCTCACCTAATGAAAATGGCTAAGTGCGGCAACAGAGTAAACTACTTATCGCCTAAGGTATCACTATCCACCTACTAAAATTGCAGCAATTACTTGTTATACAAGTCATAGCCTTTACAACAATAACATGAATTCATTTTGAATATTTGCTTCTTATCAAGAACAGTCAGGACAGCTACATGTTCACTTTTATAGAATCTCAATTACCTTAAAATTTGTCCTTCATAAAAAAACATAACATGTAGAGCCGCAACAACTAATCGATATAATCGATTATGAAAATATAACTGCTATAAACAGTTATATTCTAACTCTTCCTAGTTCTACCTTTTATCAAATAGTTTGGGGTTTTGTTTTGCTTAATTATAAAATGTGTTCTGCTGCTTAAAAATTGGACAAAGAGTTGTGTTAATGTAAAGTTTTAGTCTGAAGTTTTATATTTGTAACACCTAGTGCTCGATTACATATACGGCGCAGGCTTCAGCGCAAGCGCTGCAACCCGCGCTGCCTGTAATTTCACCTCGCACATTGCGCTATAACATATACGGTGCCGGCAGTTCATAAAGTGCCGTAAGTCGGATAAACTAGCGATGTCCAGAAATGAGCGTAAATACAAATTTCTGGAGTCGCCAGTGACTTACGGCACTTTAGAAACTGATGGCGCCTAAGAAAAGTAAAGAAAATAACAAATCTCCGGTAAAAGTCTAACACAACCTCCCAAAAATAAGCCTGACGCGTAAAAACCCCTATATCCGCAATTCCTCTCACTACTTTAATAAATGTATTAACCCCTAGACCGACAACCCCCCACAACGCAATAAGCCTAATTAAACTATTAACCCCTATATCCGCCATCAAACCCACACCGGAAGTAATAACTAAATTATTAACTCCTAAATCCGCCAACCCCAACATCGCAAACTACCTATTAAAACTATTAACCCCTAATCCGCCATTAACTCACAACGCAAAAAAACCATTAAAACTATTAATCCCTTATCTGCTATTAACCCACAACGCAATAAACCCATTAAAACTATTAACCCCTAATCCGCCATTAACCCACAACGCAATAAACCCATTAAAACTATTAACCCCTAATCCGCCATTAACCCACAATGTAATAAACCCATTAAAACTATTAACCCCTAATCCGCCATTAACCCACAACGCAATAAACCTATTAAAACTATTATCCCCTAAACCACCAAAACCCACAACGCAATAAACCTAACCCCTATCTAACCCCCCTAACCTAACACCCCCTAAATGAACCCAAATTACCTAATTTACAAATTGCCCCAAGATAATCAGCTCTTTTACAAGAAAATACACCCCCCCCCAACAGTAAAACCACCCACCCACCAAACCCCCCAAATAAAATAACCTAACACTAAAAATCCTAAACTACCCATTGCCCTGAAAAGGGCATTGCCCTTAAAAGGGCATTCAGCTCATTTACTGCCCACCCTATCTAAATAAAATAAAATCCCCCAAAAACCCCTAAAAAAGCCCTAAGTCTAAGCCCCAGGTTGCTACTCACCGTTCCTGAAGTCCGGCGGAGAAGGTCCTGTTCCAGGCGGTGAAGTCTTTTTCCAAGCGGCGACCTTTTCTTTCTTCTTCCTGGAACATCCTTCGCGGAGCGGAGCTGAAGAACGCTGAGCTGAAGACCGGCGACCCTGCAACAGAAGACCGGCGACCGCGGACAATCTTCGCCGCACACTGGATAGAGAATTCAAGGGACGCGATTAAAAATGGCGTCCCTTGAATTCCTACTGCCTGATTTGATTCTTTAAATTCAAATCAGCCAATAGGATGAAAGCTACTCAAATCCTATTGCCTGTTTAAATCAGCCAATAGGATGAGAGCTACTGAAATTTTATTGGCTGATTTGAATAACCAATAGAACTTCAGTAGCTCTCATCCTATTAGCTGATTTGAATTTGAAGAATCAAATCAGCCAATAGGAATTCAAGTGACGCCATTTTTAATTGCGTCCTTGAATTCTCTATCCAGTGTGCGGCAAAGATCGTACGAAGAGGATCCTCCACGCTCCATGGCTCCGTGGTCGCTGGTCTTAAGTTCCAGGGTCGCCAGTCTTCAGCTCTGCGGTCTTCAGTCTTCTGCTCCGCGAAGGATGTTCCAGGAAGAAGAAAGAAGAGGTTGCCGCTTGGAAAAAGACTTCACCGCCTGGAACAGGACCTTCTCTGCTGGACTTCAGGTGAGTAGCAACCTGGGGCTTAGACTTAGGGGTTTTTATTTTATTTAGATAGTGTGGGCAGTAAAAGAGCTGAATGCCCTTTTAAGGGCAATGCCCTACAAATGCCCTTTTCAGGGCAATGGGTAGTTTAGGGTTTTTAGGTTATTTTATTTGGGGGGTTTGGTGGGTGGGGGGTTTTACGGTTGGGGGGGTTGTGTATTTTCTTGTAAAAGAGCTGATTATCTTGGGGCAATGCCCTGCAAAAACATAATTTATGTAAGAACTTACCTGATAAATTCATTTCTTTCATATTAGCAAGAGTCCATGAGCTAGTGACGTATGGGATATACATTCCTACCAGGAGGGGCAAAGTTTCCCAAACCTTAAAATGCCTATAAATACACCCCTCACCACACCCACAATTCAGTTTAACGAATAGCCAAGAAGTGGGGTGATAAGAAAGGAGCGAAAGCATCAAAAATAAGGATTTGGAATAATTGTGCTTTATACAAAAAAATCATAACCACAACAAAAAAAAGGGTGGGCCTCATGGACTCTTGCTAATATGAAAGAAATGAATTTATCAGGTAAGTTCTTACATAAATTATGTTTTCTTTCATGTAATTAGCAAGAGTCCATGAGCTAGTGACGTATGGGATAATAAATACCCAAGATGTGGAACTTCCACGCAAGAGTCACTAGAGAGGGAGGGATAAAATAAAGACAGCCAATTCCGCTGAAAAATAATAATCCACAACCCAAAACCAAAGTTTTAATCTCAATAATGAAAAAAACTGAAATCATAAGCAGAAGAATCAAACTGAAACAGCTGCCTGAAGTACTTTTCTACCAAAAACTGCTTCAGAAGAAGAAAAAACATCAAAATGGTAGAATTTAGTAAAAGTATGCAAAGAAGACCAAGTTGCTGCTTTGCAAATCTCATCAACAGAAGCTTCATTCCTAAACGCCCAGGAAGTAGAAACTGACCTAGTAGAATGAGCCGTAATTCTTTGAGGCGGGGATTTACCCAACTCTACATAAGCATGATGAATCAAAGACTTTAACCAAGACGCCAAAGAAATGGCGGAGGCCTTCTGACCTTTTCTGGACCCAGAAAAGATAACAAATAGACTAGAAGTCTTTCTAAAATCTTTAGTAGCTTCAACATAATATTTCAAAGCTCTTACTACATCCAAAGAATGTAAAGATCTCTCCTTTGAATTCTTAGGATTAGGACACAATGAAGGAACAACAATTTCTCTACTAATGTTGTTAGAATTCACAACCTTAGGTAAAAATTTGAATGAAGTTCGCAACACTGCCTTATCCTGATGAAAAATCAGAAAAGGAGATTCACAAGAAAGAGCAGATAACTCAGAAACTCTTCTAGTAGAAGAGATGGCCAAAAGGAACAGAACTTTCCAAGAAAGTTATTTAATGTCCAGAGAATGCATAGGTTCAAACGGAGGAGCTTGTAAAGCCCTCAGAACCAAATTAAGACTCCAAGGAGGAGAGATTGACTTAATGACAGGTTTGATACGAACCAAAGCCTGTACAAAACAATGAATATCAGGAAGATTAGCAATCTTTCTGTGAAAAAGAACAGAAAGAGCAGAGATTTGTCCTTTCAAGGAAATTGCAGACAAACCTTTATCCAAACCATCCTGAAGAAACTGTAAAATTCTAGGAATTCTAAAAGAATGCCAGGAGAATTTATGAGAAGAACACCAAGAAATGTAAGTCTTCCAGACTCGATAATAAATCTTCCTAGACACAGATTTACGAGCCTGTAACATAGTATTAATTACTGAGTCAGAGAAACCTCTATGACTATGAATCAAGTGTTCAATTTCCATACCTTCAAATTTAATGATTTGAGATCCTGATGGAAAAAAGGGCCTTGAGATAGAAGGTCTGGTCTTAACGGAAGAGTCCAAGGTTGGCAACTGGCCATCCGAATGAGATCTGCATACCAAAACCTGTGAGGCCATGCTGGAGCCACAAGCAGTACAAATGAACGTTCCATTAGAATTTTGGAAATCACTCTTGGAAGAAGAACTAGAGGCAGAAAGATATAGGCAGGATGATAATTCCAAGGAAGCGACAACGCGTCCACTGCCTCCGCCTGAGGATCCCTGGATCTGGACAGATACCTGGGAAGTTTCTTGTTTAGATGAGAGGCCATCAGATCTATTTCTGGAAGTCCCCAGATTTGAACAATCTGAAGAAATACCTCTGGGTGAAGAGACCATTCGCCTGGATGTAACGTCTGGCGACTGAGATAATCCGCTTCCCAATTGTCTACACCTGGGATGTGAACCGCAGAGATTAGACAGGAGCTGGATTCCGCCCATACAAGTATCCGAGATACTTCTTTCATAGCCTGAGGACTGTGAGTCCCACCCTGATGATTGACATATGCCACGGTTGTGACATTGTCTGTCTGAAAACAAATAAACGATTCTCTCTTCAGAAGAGGCCAGAACTGAAGAGCTCTGAAAATCGCACGGAGTTCCAAAATGTTGATTGGTAATCTCGCCTCCTGAGATTCCCAAACCCCCTGCGCTGTCAGAGATCCCCATACAGCTCCCCAACCTGACAGACTCGCATCTGTTGAGATCACAGTCCAGTCACAAAAGAAGCCCCTTGGACTAAACGATGGTGATCTATCCACCACGTCAGAGAGTGTCGTACATTGGGATTTAAGGATATTAATTGTGATATCTTTGTATAATCCCTGCACCACTGGTTCAGCATACAAAGCTGAAGAGGTTGCATGTGAAAACGAGCAAAGGGAATCGCGTCCGATGCAGCAGTCATGAGACCTAGAATTTCCATGCATAAAGCTACCGAAGGGAATGATTAAGACTGAAGGTTTCGACAGGCTGAAACCAATTTCAGACGTCTCTTTTCTGTTAGAGACAAGGTCATGGACACTGAATCTATTTGAAAACCCAAAAAGGTTACCTGTGTCTGAGGAATCAACGAACTCTTTGATGAATTGATCCTCCAACCATGTCTTTGAAGAAACGACACAAGTTGATTCGTATGAGATTCTGCAGAATGTGAAGACTGAGCAAGTACCAAGATATCGTCCAAATAAGGAAATACCGCAATACCCTGTTCTCTGATTACAGAGAGAAGGGCACCGAGAACCTTTGAAAATATCCTCAGAGCTGTTTCTAGGCTGAACGGAAGGGCCACAAACTGGTAATGCTTGTCTAGAAAAGAGAATCTCAGAAACTGAAAGTGATCTGGATGAATCGGAATATGAAGATATGCATCCTGTAAATCTATTGTGGACATATAATGCCCTTGCTGAACAAAAGGCAGAATAGTCCTTATAGTTACCATTTTGAATGTTGGTATCCTTACATAACGATTCAATATCTTTAGATCCAGAACTGGTCTGAAGGAATTCTCCTTCTTTGGTACAATGAATAGATTTGAGTAAAACCCCAGACCCTGTTCCAGAACTGGAACAATTACTCCAGCCAACTCTAGATCTGAAACACATTTCAGAAATGCCTGAGCCTTCACTGGGTTTATTGGAATGCGAGAGAGAAAAAATCTTCTCGCAGGCGGCCTTACCTTGAAACATATTCTGTACCCTTGTGAAACAATGTTCTGAATCCAAAGACTGTGAATCGAATTGATCCAAATGTCTTTGAAAAATTGTAACCTGCCCCCTACCAGCTGTGCTGGAATGAGGGCCGCACCTTCATGTGGACTTGGGAGCTGGTTTTGACTTTCTAAAAGGCTTGGATTTATTATAGATTGGAGAAGGTTTCCAAACAGAAACCGTTCCTTTAGGGGAAGGGTCAGGCTTCTGTTTCTTATTCTGACGAAAGGAACGAAAACGATTAGCAGCCCTGTATTTACCTTTAGATTTTTTGTCCTGAGGCAAAAAAGTTCCTTTCCCCCCAGAAACAGTTGAAATAATAGAATTTAACTGAGAACCAAATAATTTATTACCTTGGAAAGAAAGAGAAAGCAAAGTTGACTTAGAAGACATTCCAAGTTTTAAGCCATAAAGCTCTTCTGGCTAAAATAGCTAAAGACATATACCTAGACATCAATTCTAATGATATAAAAAATGGCATCACAAATAAAGTTATTAGCATGTTGAAGAAGTTTAACAATGCTATGAGTATTATGGTCTGACACTTGTTGCGCTAAAGTCTCCAACCAGAAAGTGGAAGCGGCAGCAACATCAGCCAAAGAAATAGCAGGTCTAAGAAGATTACCTAAACATAAATAAGCTTTCCTTAGGAAGGATTCAATCTTCCTATCTAAAGGATCCTTAAAGGAAGTACTATCCGCCGTAGGAATAATAGTACGTTTAGCAAGTAGAGATAGCCCCATCAACTTTAGGGATTTTGTCCCAAAACTCTAATCTGTCAGATGGCACAGGATACAATTTCTTAAACCTTTGAGAAGGAGTAAATGAAGTACCCAAATTATTCCATTCCCTAGAAATTACTTCAGAAATAGCATCAGGGACAGGAAAAACTTCTGGAATAACTATAGGAGGTTTAAAAACCGAATTTAAACGCTTAGTAGATTTAGTATCAAGAGGACTAGACTCCTCCATATCTAATGCGATTAAAACTTCTTTAAGTAAAGAACGAATAAATTCCATTTTAAATAAATAAGAAGATTTATCAGTGTCAATATCTGAGACAGAATCTTCTGAACCAGATAAATCCTCATCAGAAACCGACAAATCAGAATGATGACGGTCATCTAAAAATTCATCTGAAATATGAGAAGTTTTAAAAGACCTTTTACGTTTACTGGAAGGAGGAATAACAGACAGAACCTTCCTAATAGATTTAGAAACAAATTCTTTTATATTAACAGGAACATCCTGAGTATTAGATGTTGAGGGAACAACAACAGGTAATGGATTATTACTAATGGAAATACTATCTGCATTAGCAAGTTTATCATGATATTCATCACAAACTACAGCTGGAGGAACAGTTACCACAAGTTTACAACAGATGCACTTAACTTTGGTAGAACCAGCATCAGGCAGCGTCTTTCCAGAAGTAGATTCTGATCCAGGGTCAATTTGAGACATCTTGCAATATGTAAAAGAAAAAAACAACATATAAAGCAAAATTTTATCAAATTCCTTAAATGACAGTTTCAGGAATGGGAAAAAATGCCAATGAACAAGCCTCTAGCAACCAGAAGCAATGAAAAATGAGACTGAAATAATGTGAAAAAAAGATGGAGACAAAAATTACGCCCACATTTTTTGGAGACAAAAATGACGCCCACATTTTTTGGCGCCAAAAATGACGCCCACATTATTGGCGCTAAGAACAACGCCTAAATTTTTTGGCGCTAAGAATGACGTCACATCCGGTGACGCCGACATTTTTGGCACAAAAAACGTCAAAAAAATGACGCAATCACGAACAACTTCAGGCGTCAATTAGGGCGCCGGAAATGACAAAAATTTTTGCGCCAAAAAAGACCGTGCCAAGAATGACGCAATAAATAGAAGCATTTTCAGCCCCTGCGAGCCTAACAGCCCACAGGGAAAAAAGTCAATTTTTAAGGTAAGAAAAAATAATCATTCATATGCATTATCCCAAATAATGAAACTGACTGTCTGAAATAAGGAATACTGATCATCCTGAATCATGGCAAATATAAGTTTAAAGACATATATTTAGAACTTTATATATAAAGTGCCCAACCATAGCTTAGAGTGTCACAAAAAAACATAATTTATGTAAGAACTTACCTGATAAATTCATTTCTTTCATATTAGCAAGAGTCCATGAGCTAGTGACGTATTGGATATACATTCCTACCAGGAGGGGCAAAGTTTCCCAAACCTCAAAATGCCTATAAATACACCCCTCACCACACCCACAATTCAGTTTAACGAATAGCCAAGAAGTGGGGTGATAAAAAAGTGCGAAAGCATATAAAATAAGGAATTGGAATAATTGTGCTTTATACAAAAATCATAACCACCCCAAAAAAGGGCGGGCCTCATGGACTCTTGCTAATATGAAAGAAATGAATTTATCAGGTAAGTTCTTACATAAATTATGTTTTCTTTCATGTAATTAGCAAGAGTCCATGAGCTAGTGACGTATGGGATAATGATTACCCAAGATGTGGATCTTTCCACGCAAGAGTCACTAGAGAGGGAGGGATAAAATAAAGACAGCCAATTCCTGCTGAAAATAATCCACACCCAAAATAAAGTTTAATGAAAAACATAAGCAGAAGATTCAAACTGAAACCGCTGCCTGAAGTACTTTTCTACCAAAAACTGCTTCAGAAGAAGAAAATAAATCAAAATGGTAGAATTTAGTAAAAGTATGCAAAGAGGACCAAGTTGCTGCTTTGCAAATCTGATCAATCGAAGCTTCATTCCTAAACGCCCAGGAAGTAGAAACTGACCTAGTAGAATGAGCTGTAATCCTTTGAGGCGGAGATTTACCCGACTCAACATAGGCAAGATGAATTAAAGATTTCAACCAAGATGCCAAAGAAATGGCAGAAGCTTTCTGGCCTTTTCTAGAACCAGAAAAGATAACAAATAAACTAGAAGTCTTTCGGAAAGACTTAGTAGCTTCAACATAATATTTCAAAGCTCTAACAACATCCAAAGAATGCAATGATTTCTCCTTAGAATTCTTAGGATTAGGACATAATGAAGGAACCACAATTTCCCTACTAATGTTGTTAGAATTCACAACTTTAGGTAAAAATTCAAAAGAAGTTCGCAACACTGCCTTATCCTGATGAAAAATCAGAAAAGGAGACTCACAAGAAAGAGCAGATAATTCAGAAACTCTTCTGGCAGAAGAGATTGCCAAAAGGAACAAAACTTTCCAAGAAAGTAATTTAATGTCCAATGAATGCATAGGTTCAAACGGAGGAGCTTGAAGAGCTCCCAGAACCAAATTCAAACTCCAAGGAGGAGAAATTGACTTAATGACAGGTTTTATACGAACCAAAGCTTGTACAAAACAATGAATATCAGGAAGATTAGCAATCTTTCTGTGAAAAAGAACAGAAAGAGCAGAGATTTGTCCTTTCAAAGAACTTGCGGATAAACCTTTATCTAAACCATCCTGAAGAAACTGTAAAATTCTCGGAATTCTAAAAGAATGCCAAGAAAAATGATGAGAAAGACACCAAGAAATATAAGTCTTCCAGACTCTATAATATATCTCTCTGGATACAGATTTACGAGCCTGTAACATAGTATTAATCACAGAGTCAGAGAAACCTCTTTGACCAAGAATCAAGCGTTCAATCTCCATACTTTTAAATTTAAGGATTTGAGATCCTGATGGAAAAAAGGACCTTGCGACAGAAGGTCTGGTCGTAGCGGAAGAGTCCACGGATGGCAAGAGGCCATCCGGACAAGATCCGCATACCAAAACCTGTGAGGCCATGCCGGAGCTACCAGCAGAACAAACGAGCATTCCTTCAGAATCTTGGAGATTACTCTTGGAAGAAGAACTAGAGGCGGAAAGATATAAGCAGGATGATACTTCCAAGGAAGTGATAATGAATCCACTGCTTCCGCCTGAGGATCCCGGGATCTGGACAGATACCTGGGAAGTTTCTTGTTTAGATGAGACGCCATCAGATCTATTTCTGGAAGCTCCCACATTTGAACAATCTGAAGAAATACCTCTGGGTGAAGAGACCATTCGCCCGGATGCAACGTTTGGCGACTGAGATAATCCGCTTCCCAATTGTTTATACCTGGGATATGAACCGCAGAGATTAGACAGGAGCTGGATTCCGCCCAAACCAGAATTCGAGATACTTCTTTCATAGCCAGAGGACTGTGAGTCCCTCCTTGATGATAGATGTATGCCACAGTAGTGACATTGTCTGTCTGAAAACAAATGAACAATTCTCTCTTCAGAAGAGGCCAAGACTGAAGAGCTCTGAAAATTGCACGGAGTTCCAAAATATTGATCGGTAATCTCACCTCCTGAGATTCCCAAACTCCTTGTGCCATCAGAGATCCCCACACAGCTCCCCAACCTGTGAGACTTGCATCTGTTGAAATTACAGTCCAGGTCGGAAGCACAAAAGAAGCCCCCTGAATTAAACGATGGTGATCTGTCCACCACGTTAGAGAGTGTCGTACAATCGGTTTTAAAGATATTAATTGAGATATCTTTGTGTAATCCTTGCACCATTGATTCAGCATACAGAGCTGAAGAGGTCGCATGTGAAAACGAGCAAAGGGGATCGCGTCCGATGCAGCAGTCATAAGACCTAGAATTTCCATGCATAAGGCTACCGAAGGGAATGATTGTGACTGAAGGTTTCGACAAGCTGAAATCAATTTTAGACGTCTCTTGTCTGTTAAAGACAGAGTCATGGACACTGAATCTATCTGGAAACCCAAAAAGGTTACCCTTGTCTGAGGAATCAATGAACTTTTTGGTGAATTGATCCTCCAACCATGATCTTGAAGAAACAACACAAGTCGATTCGTATGAGATTCTGCTAAATGTAAAGACTGAGCAAGTACCAAGATATCGTCCAAATAAGGAAATACCACAATACCCTGTTCTCTGATTACAGACAGAAGGGCACCGAGAACCTTTGTAAAAATTCTTGGAGCTGTAGCTAGGCCAAACGGCAGAGCCACAAACTGGTAATGCTTGTCCAGAAAAGAGAATCTCAGGAACTGATAATGATCTGGATGAATCGGAATATGCAGATATGCATCCTGTAAATCTATTGTGGACATAAAATGCCCTTGCTGAACAAAAGGCAAGATAGTCCTTACAGTTACCATTTTGAACGTTGGTATCCTTACATAACGATTCAATATTTTTAGATCCAGAACTGGTCTGAAGGAATTCTCCTTCTTTAGTACAATGAAGAGATTTGAATAAAACCCCATCCCCTGTTCCAGAACTGGAACTGGCATAATTACTCCAGCCAACTCTAGATCTGAAACACAATTCAGAAATGCTTGAGCTTTCACTGGATTTACTGGGACACGGGAAAGAAAAAATCTCTTTGCAGGAGGTCTCATCTTGAAACCAATTCTGTACCCTTCTGAAACAATGTTCTGAATCATGATCTGTTACTTGTTGTGCTAAAGTCTCCAACCAAAAAGTTGAAGCTGCAGCAACATCAGCCAAAGATATAGCAGGTCTAAGAAGATTACCTGAACACAGATAAGCTTTTCTTAGAAAGGATTCAATTTTCCTATCTAAAGGATCTTTAAACGAAGTACCATCTGACGTAGGAATAGTAGTACGTTTAGCAAGGGTAGAAATAGCCCCATCAACTTTAGGGATTTTGTCCCAAAATTCTAATCTGTCAGACGGCACAGGATATAATTGCTTAAAACGTTTAGAAGGAGTAAATGAATTACCCAATTTATCCCATTCTCTGGAAATTACTTCAGAAATAGCATTAGGAACAGGAAAAACTTCTGGAATAACCACAGGAGATTTAAATACCTTATCTAAACGTTTAGAATTAGTATCAAGAGGACCAGAATCCTCTATTTCTAAAGCAATTAGTACTTCTTTAAGTAAAGAACGAATAAATTCCATTTTAAATAAATATGAAGATTTATCAGCATCAATCTCTGAGACAGAATCCTCTGAACCAGAAGAGTCATCAGAATCAGAATGATGATGTTCATTTAAAAATTCATCTGTAGAGAGAGAAGTTTTAAAAGATTTTTTATGTTTACTAGAAGGAGAAATAACAGACATAGCCTTCTTGATGGATTCAGAAACAAAATCTCTTATGTTATCAGGAACATTCTGCACCTTAGATGTTGAGGGAACTGCAACAGACAATGGTACATTACTAAAGGAAATATTATCTGCTTTAACAAGTTTGTCATGACAATTAATACAAACAACAGCCGGAGGAATAGCTACCAAAAGTTTACAGCAGATACACTTAGCTTTGGTAGTTCCAGCACTAGACAGCGATTTTCCTGAAGTATCTTCTGACTCAGATGCAACGTGAGACATCTTGCAATATGTAAGAGAAAAAACAACATATAAAGCAAAATTGATCAAATTCCTTAAATGACAGTTTCAGGAATGGGAAAAAATGCCAATAAACAAGCTTCTAGTAACCAGAAGCAAAGAAAAAATGAGACTGAAATAATGTGGAGACAAAAGCGACGCCCATATTTTTTGGCGCCAAATAATACGCCCACATTGTTTGGCGCCTAAATGCTTTTTGGCGCCAAAAATGACGCCACATCCGGAACGCCGACATTTTTGGCGCAAAAGGACGTCAAAAAATGACGCAACTTCCGGCGACACGTATGACGCCGGAAACAGAAAAGATTTTTTGCGCCAAAAAAGTCCGCGCCAAGAATGACGTAATAAAATGAAGCATTTTCAGCCCCCGCGAGCCTAACAGCCCACAGGGAAAAAAAGTCAAATTTTTAAGGTAAGAAAAAATGATTGATTCAAATGCATTATCCCAAATATGAAATTGACTGTCTGAAAATAAGGAATGTTGAACATTCTGAGTCAAGGCAAATAAATGTTTGAATACATATATTTAGAACTTTATAAATAAAGTGCCCAACCATAGCTTAGAGTGTCACAGAAAATAAGATTTACTTACCCCAGGACACTCATCTACATGTTGTAGAAAGCCAAACCAGTACTGAAACGAAAATCAGCAGAGGTAATGGTATATAAATAAGAGTATATCGTCGATCTGAAAAGGGAGGTAAGAGATGAATCTCTACGACCGATAACAGAGAACCTATGAAATAGACCCCGTAGAAGGAGATCACTGCATTCAAATAGGCAATACTCTCCTCACATCCCTCTGACATTCACTGCACGCTGAGAGGAAAACCGGGCTCCAACTTGCTGCGGAGCGCATATCAACGTAGAATCTAGAATAAACATACTTCACCACCTCCATAGGAGGCAAAGTTTGTAAAACTGAATTGTGGGTGTGGTGAGGGGTGTATTTATAGGCATTTTGAGGTTTGGGAAACTTTGCCCCTCCTGGTAGGAATGTATATCCCATACGTCACTAGCTCATGGACTCTTGCTAATTACATGAAAGAAATAAGACTTACTTACCCCAGGACATTCATCTACATATAGTAGATAGCCAAACCAGTACTGAAACGAGAATCAGTAGAGGTAAAGGTATATAAGAGTATATCGTCGATCTGAAAAGGGAGGTAAGAGATGAATCTCTACGACCGATAACAGAGAACCCATGAAATAGATCCCGTATAAGGAGACCATTGAATTCAAATAGGCAATACTCTCTTCACATCCGTCTGACATTCACTGCACTCTGAGAGGAAAACCGGGCTCCAGCCTGCTGCGAAGCGCATATCAACGTAGAATCTAGCACAAACTTACGTCACCACCTCCACGGGAGGCAAAGTTTGTAAAACTGAATTGTGGGTGTGGTGAGGGGTGTATTTATAGGCATTTTGAGGTTTGGGAAACTTTGCCCCTCCTGGTAGGAATGTATATCCCATACGTCACTAGCTCATGGACTCTTGCTAATTACATGAAAGAAAGTCCCTTTTAAGGGCTACTGGTAGTTTATTAGAGTAGGGGGTGTTTTTATTTTGGGAGGCTTTTTTATTTTCATAGGGATTAGGTATAATTTTTGTAAAATTTGGTAATTTTCTTTTTATTTTCTGTAATTGTAGCTTAAAAGGGACAGTCTACTCCAGACTTTTGATTAGACTGTCCCTTTAATTCATACTTAGTTTATTTGTATTTTTAAAGTAGTGTTAGTTTTTTTTAATTTAATAGTAACTTTAGCATTTTGTAAATTAGGTAATTTGGGTTCATTTAGGTGGTGTTAGGTTAGGGGGGTTAGGTTAGGGGTTAAGTTTATTGCGTTGTGGGTTAATGGCGGATTAGGGCTTAATAGTTAATAGGTTAATAGTTTTAATGGGTTTATTGCGTTGTGGGTTAATGGCGGATTAGGGGTTAATAGTTTTAATAGGTAGTTTGCGATGTTGGGGTTGGCGGATTTAGGGGTAATAATTTAGTTGTTACTTGCGGTGTGGGTTTGATGGCGGATATAAGGGTTAGTCTAATTAAATAGGGGGTGTCCTTACGATTGGTACAATGCAATATATTAGTTTAAATACAATTATCAGGTAACAATACACAGATATAATCTAAATCTATCTAATCAATTGTAAAAAACAGGTTATTAACCAATTTAGGAACAAACCATATGTTAAAAATATTGAAACAACAATTGGTATGGTATCCCAAGTGTATACGGCACAATGATATGAACAACCTATATATTGAGAAAATTATGTTTCACCATAGATAGTTAAATCCACAGTATATATAGAAACAAAAAGTCTCTTATGAAAATGATGATATTGATAGAGGCAGCAATCTGTAGAGGACCCGACCAAGATCCAAGGACAGCAGTCTAAAAATAGAAGAAGAGACAGATGCGCCACATGGCCCAATATTGTTTGATCTAAAGATGTATAATAATGGTGTATAAGGTTACACTCACATGTATTGTAGCACTCCAAATAGTGCTATAGGAGCAGTCTGGGATCTATGACAGTCACCCAGCAGACCGACCTCTTAAGATGGATAGGAGATCTGTGATATAAAATACTAAGGACACAGGGGTGCCTATATGGCCTAGTACAGTTTAACCAAGGGGAATGCAATAAAGATGGTATAATATGAACTCACATTTGTTGTAGCATCTCCATTGATGCTAATAGAGCAGGATGGGATCAATACAGTCACCCAACAGACTTGTTCAAGGCAGGCAGGATACACCAGATAACCAGGAGATCCAAAGGGCCAAATAAATTGGTCCAAGGTAAATCACATAAAGGCAGCAAGTGTTTTTATAAAAAGTAACAAACTTACTTTATTTAAAACAAGAATAAAAACAAGCAACGCGTTTCTCTGGCTGTTTCATCAGGCTTAAAGGATATAAGGGTTAATACACTTTATTAGTTATTGAGGTGGGGGATTGCGGTTGACAGGTAGATGGACATTGCGCATGCGTTAGTTTATTTTTGCAGGCATTTTCGGGAGTTACGATGCTCCCATACTCAAAGGCCTGCCTTTTATGGCGAGGTAAAAATGGAGTAAGATTTCTCCATTTTCGCCATGTAAGTCCTTGCATATTGGATACCGATTTGCGACGCGGTCCCATGTTAGCATATGGGAGTAAAAACTGCGTGCAACGGGTGAAATATACGTGCCGGATTTATATGCGGCGCTGTATATAGGATACCAAACCCGCGCAAAAACCAGCTCTTTATCAGGTAAGCATAAATTTTGTTTTCTCTTGCAAGATGTATCGAGTCCACGGATTCATCCAATACTTGTGGGATACCAATACCAAAGCTTTAGGACACGGATGAAGGTAGGGACAAGACAGGTACCTAAACGGAAGGCACCACTGCTTGTAGAACCTGTCTCCCAAAAATAGCCCCCGAAGAAGCAAAAGTATTGAATTTGGAAAATTTGGAAAAAGTATGAAGCGAAGATCAAATCGCCGCCTTACAAATCTGTTCAACAGAAGCTTCATTTTTAAAAGCCCATGTGGAAGCCACTGCTCTAGTAGAATGAGCAGTAATCCTTTCAGGAGGCTGCTGGCCAGCAGTCTCATAAGCCAAACGGATGATGCTTTTCAGCCAAAAAGAAAGAGAGGTAGCCGTAGCCTTTTGACCTCTCCGCTTTCCAGAATAGACAACAAACAATGAAGATTTTTCACGGAAATCTTTAGTTGCTTGTAAGTAGAACTTTATTATTATTTTTTTTTATATATTTATTTTTCAAATTTTTCCATCAAACATAATACATAAAATGAAACTTAATATTCCACTTGTGTGGGGAAACAACTCTAACAATTAAATAATGCGAATAATAATAATAATATTATAATTACAACCGTAATATGTTAACTTCTCTATAAGAGAGAGAGAAAAAAAAAAAAATACAACCACTTTACATTTGATCCTAACAACATCAGAAAAATCTGTAAACCCAACACATATTCGAGAAATCTCTGTTTCTTTCCTTTTTAGTGTAAATTAACAGAACATTGTTTGCCCGGTCAAAAAAGGATGATACTCTATAGTGAATTCGAAAGACAGAATATATTTTATCCATTTACGCAAGGAGAAAAAAAAAAAAAAAGGGAGAGAGAAAAAAAAAAGAAAAAGAAGAAAAGTGAGAAAAAAAAAGAAGAGACATAAACCAGTAGGAGAGAACTAGGAGATGAGGCCTCCTCTGACCTCACTCCCCCCTCTCCCCACCCTCCCCCAGCCAAGCCCTTGGAAAATGGCCAGCAAGTACTTGTAATTGGACATAGGGGCTTTTCCTAAGTGGGTTAACTAACGTAATTTGCATCGAAAGTGGGCATGATAAAATAAATATCTTCCAATGTCTAAAAAACATCACAAGACGATCATCAGTTGCATTTTGTAAGCTATATTGTTCAAAAGTAAATTGAGTGACTAGCACTTTTTTAAATTCTTTCAGGGTGGGTGCGGTTTTGGCCTTTCAAGATCTTAATATTAAGATACGACCCAACAATATAATCATATTAATTAATTTAAGCCCTTGCTGAGCGTTTTGTGCCAGAAAGAATATTTCCAACGGTTGGATCTCATGCTCTACCTTAAGAGTTACTTTCATCCAATAGAAAATTTCCGCCCAGAACTGGGCAAACTTTGGACAGGCCCAAAAGCAGTGAAATAAATCCGCACTGGGAGCGCTACATCGCGTAAATACTTTTCCAGTCTATCCGGTGTTAAGTAGGTCATTAGAGATAACTTGATCTGTGATTCCCTCCATGATGTTAAAACCCAACTTTTCTGTATTACTTTGAAGGAATTCATTATCACTGAGCCTTCTATCTCTGGAAATATCTTACTCCATTTTCGCACAATATACTCTACCTGCACTTCTGAGGGCTTTTGATTAAATAGTGCATAGAATGGACCAATTGAATAAAACCCTATTCTGAACAGATTAATCCTAGTTTGTATCTGCCGGAGTGCCCAGTCGGACCCATATCTTTGCTTTAACTCAGATATCAGATGTCTTAACTGTAAATAGGCATAAAAGTCTATGTTCGCAAGCCAATATTGGGTACTTAAATCACGAAACGAAAGGTCTATATCTATTATTTGACTGACATATATTAACCCCTTAGCAGCCCAGTCTCTGAAAACTCTATCTGTCAACCCTGGCGGAAAAGTCGGATTGCCAATAATTGGTAAATATCCAGAGACATATGGGGAGCAATCCATTATCCCACATAGATTTTGCCATGCTACAATTATATATCTAAATGTGATTAATGAAAAAAACGTTGAGGGTAGAGTAGTAATTGGACAATGCAGGATAGCACCTAAACGGAAAGGTGCTATCACAGAAGTCTCCCAAGTCAACGCAGCTACTTTCTCTTGTTCTGTTAGCCAATCTACGGCAATCTTAACCAGTGACGCCAGACTATAAAACTGTATATTAGGAAGGTTGAGGCCTGCCGCTTCTTTATTATTCATTAATCTGGAGACTGAGATACGAACATTTGCGCCTTTCCATATGAATTTAGCGCATGCCTTATTATATTTAATTATATCTGCCTTGTGTATAGGCACAGGAATGTTCTGAATAAGATAAAACAATTTTGGGAAAAACAGAATTTATGTTTACCTGATAAATTACTTTCTCCAACGGTGTGTCCGGTCCACGGCGTCATCCTTACTTGTGGGATATTCTCTTCCCCAACAGGAAATGGCAAAGAGCCCAGCAAAGCTGGTCACATGATCCCTCCTAGGCTCCGCCTACCCCAGTCATTCGACCGACGTTAAGGAGGAATATTTGCATAGGAGAAACCATATGGTACCGTGGTGACTGTAGTTAAAGAAAATAAATTATCAGACCTGATTAAAAAAACCAGGGCGGGCCGTGGACCGGACACACCGTTGGAGAAAGTAATTTATCAGGTAAACATAAATTCTGTTTTCTCCAACATAGGTGTGTCCGGTCCACGGCGTCATCCTTACTTGTGGGAACCAATACCAAAGCTTTAGGACACGGATGAAGGGAGGGAGCAAATCAGGTCACCTAAATGGAAGGCACCACGGCTTGCAAAACCTTTCTCCCAAAAATAGCCTCAGAAGAAGCAAAAGTATCAAACTTGTAAAATTTGGTAAAAGTGTGCAGTGAAGACCAAGTCGCTGCCCTACATATCTGATCAACAGAAGCCTCGTTCTTGAAGGCCCATGTGGAAGCCACAGCCCTAGTGGAATGAGCTGTGATTCTTTCGGGAGGCTGCCGTCCGGCAGTCTCGTAAGCCAATCTGATGATGCTTTTAATCCAAAAAGAGAGAGAGGTAGAAGTTGCTTTTTGACCTCTCCTTTTACCAGAATAAACAACAAACAAGGAAGATGTTTGTCTAAAATCCTTTGTAGCATCTAAATAGAATTTTAGAGCGCGAACAACATCCAAATTGTGCAACAAACGTTCCTTCTTTGAAACTGGTTTCGGACACAGAGAAGGTACGATAATCTCCTGGTTAATGTTTTTGTTAGAAACAACTTTTGGAAGAAAACCAGGTTTAGTACGTAAAACCACCTTATCTGCATGGAACACCAGATAAGGAGGAGAACACTGCAGAGCAGATAATTCTGAAACTCTTCTAGCAGAAGAAATTGCAACTAAAAACAAAACTTTCCAAGATAATAACTTAATATCAACGGAATGCAAGGGTTCAAACGGAACCCCCTGAAGAACTGAAAGCACTAAATTGAGACTCCAAGGAGGAGTCAAAGGTTTGTAAACAGGCTTAATTCTAACCAGAGCCTGAACAAAGGCTTGAACATCTGGCACAGCGGCCAGCTTTTTGTGAAGTAACACAGACAAGGCAGAAATCTGTCCCTTCAGGGAACTTGCAGATAATCCTTTTTCCAATCCTTCTTGAAGGAAGGATAGAATCCTAGGAATCTTAACCTTGTCCCAAGGGAATCCTTTAGATTCACACCAACAGATATATTTTTTCCAAATTTTGTGGTAAATCTTTCTAGTTACAGGCTTTCTGGCCTGAACAAGAGTATCGATAACAGAATCTGAGAATCCTCGCTTCGATAAGATCAAGCGTTCAATCTCCAAGCAGTCAGCTGGAGTGAAACCAGATTCGGATGTTCGAACGGACCCTGAACAAGAAGGTCTCGTCTCAAAGGTAGCTTCCAAGGAGGAGCCGATGACATATTCACCAGATCTGCGTACCAAGTCCTGCGTGGCCACGCAGGAGCTATCAAGATCACCGACGCCCTCTCCTGATTGATCCTGGCTACCAGCCTGGGGATGAGAGGAAACGGCGGGAACACATAAGCTAGTTTGAAGGTCCAAGGTGCTACTAGTGCATCCACTAGAGCCGCCTTGGGATCCCTGGATCTGGACCCGTAGCAAGGAACTTTGAAGTTCTGACGAGAGGCCATCAGATCCATGTCTGGAATGCCCCACAGCTGAGTGACTTGGGCAAAGATTTCCGGATGGAGTTCCCACTCCCCCGGATGCAATGTCTGACGACTCAGAAAATCCGCTTCCCAATTTTCCACTCCTGGGATGTGGATAGCAGACAGGTGGCAGGAGTGAGACTCCGCCCATAGAATGATTTTGGTCACTTCTTCCATCGCCAGGGAACTCCTTGTTCCCCCCTGATGGTTGATGTACGCAACAGTTGTCATGTTGTCTGATTGAAACCGTATGAACTTGGCCCTCGCTAGCTGAGGCCAAGCCTTGAGAGCATTGAATATCGCTCTCAGTTCCAGAATATTTATCGGTAGAAGAGATTCTTTCCGAGACCAAAGACCCTGAGCTTTCAGGGATCCCCAGACCGCGCCCCAGCCCATCAGACTGGCGTCGGTCGTGACAATGACCCACTCTGGTCTGCGGAATGTCATCCCTCGTGACAGGTTGTCCAGGGACAGCCACCAACGGAGTGAGTCTCTGGTCCTCTGATTTACTTGTATCTTCGGAGACAAGTCTGTATAGTCCCCATTCCACTGACTGAGCATGCACAGTTGTAATGGTCTTAGATGAATGCGTGCAAAAGGAACTATGTCCATTGCCGCTACCATCAACCCGATCACTTCCATGCACTGAGCTATGGAAGGAAGAGGAACGGAATGGAGTATCCGACAAGAGTCTAGAAGTTTTGTTTTTCTGGCCTCTGTCAGAAAAATCCTCATTTCTAAGGAGTCTATTATTGTTCCCAAGAAGGGAACCCTTGTTGACGGAGATAGAGAACTCTTTTCCACGTTCACTTTCCATCCGTGAGATCTGAGAAAGGCCAGGACAATGTCCGTGTGAGCCTTTGCTTGAGGAAGGGACGACGCTTGAATCAGAATGTCGTCCAAGTAAGGTACTACAGCAATGCCCCTTGGTCTTAGCACAGCTAGAAGGGACCCTAGTACCTTTGTGAAAATCCTTGGAGCAGTGGCTAATCCGAAAGGAAGCGCCACGAACTGGTAATGTTTGTCCAGGAATGCGAACCTCAGGAACCGATGATGTTCCTTGTGGATAGGAATATGTAGATACGCATCCTTTAAATCCACCGTGGTCATGAATTGACCTTCCTGGATGGAAGGAAGAATAGTTCGAATGGTTTCCATCTTGAACGATGGAACCTTGAGAAACTTGTTTAAGATCTTGAGATCTAAGATTGGTCTGAACGTTCCCTCTTTTTTGGGAACTATAAACAGATTGGAGTAGAACCCCATCCCTTGTTCTCTTAATGGAACGGGATGAATCACTCCCATTTTTAACAGGTCTTCTACACAATGTAAGAATGCCTGTCTTTTTATGTGGTCTGAAGACAACTGAGACCTGTGGAACCTCCCCCTTGGGGGAAGTCCCTTGAATTCCAGAAGATAACCTTGGGAGACTATTTCTAGCGCCCAAGGATCCAGAACATCTCTTGCCCAAGCCTGAGCGAAGAGAGAGAGTCTGCCCCCCACCAGATCCGGTCCCGGATCGGGGGCCAACATTTCATGCTGTCTTGGTAGCAGTGGCAGGTTTCTTGGCCTGCTTTCCCTTGTTCCAGCCTTGCATTGGTCTCCAAGCTGGCTTGGCTTGAGAAGTATTACCCTCTTGCTTAGAGGACGTAGCACTTTGGGCTGGTCCGTTTCTACGAAAGGGACGAAAATTAGGTTTATTTTTTGCCTTGAAAGGCCGATCCTGAGGAAGGGCGTGGCCCTTACCCCCAGTGATATCCGAGATAATCTCTTTCAAGTCAGGGCCAAACAGCGTTTTCCCCTTGAAAGGAATGTTAAGTAGCTTGTTCTTGGAAGACGCATCAGCCGACCAAGATTTCAACCAAAGCGCTCTGCGCGCCACAATAGCAAACCCAGAATTCTTAGCCGCTAACCTAGCCAATTGCAAAGTGGCGTCTAGGGTGAAAGAATTAGCCAATTTGAGAGCATTGATTCTGTCCATAATCTCCTCATAAGGAGGAGAATCACTGTCGACCGCCTTTATCAGCTCATCGAACCAGAAACATGCGGCTGTAGCGACAGGGACAATGCATGAAATTGGTTGTAGAAGGTAACCCTGCTGAACAAACATCTTTTTAAGCAAACCTTCTAATTTTTTATCCATAGGATCTTTGAAAGCACAACTATCCTCTATGGGTATAGTGGTGCGTTTGTTTAAAGTGGAAACCGCTCCCTCGACCTTGGGGACTGTCTGCCATAAGTCCTTTCTGGGGTCGACCATAGGAAACAATTTTTTAAATATGGGGGGAGGGACGAAAGGAATACCGGGCCTTTCCCATTCTTTATTAACAATGTCCGCCACCCGCTTGGGTATAGGAAAAGCTTCTGGGAGCCCCGGCACCTCTAGGAACTTGTCCATTTTACATAGTTTCTCTGGGATGACCAACTTGTCACAATCATCCAGAGTGGATAATACCTCCTTAAGCAGAATGCGGAGATGTTCCAACTTAAATTTAAATGCAATCACATCAGGTTCAGCTTGTTGAGAAATGTTCCCTGAATCAGTAATTTCTCCCTCAGACAAAACCTCCCTGGCCCCATCAGACTGAGTTAGGGGCCCTTCAGAAATATTAATATCAGCGTCGTCATGCTCTTCAGTATCTAAAACAGAGCAGTCGCGCTTACGCTGATAAGTGTTCATTTTGGCTAAAATGTTTTTGACAGAATTATCCATTACAGCCGTTAATTGTTGCATAGTAAGGAGTATTGGCGCGCTAGATGTACTAGGGGCCTCCTGAGTGGGCAAGACTCGTGTAGACGAAGGAGGGAATGATGCAGTACCATGCTTACTCCCCTCACTTGAGGAATCATCTTGGGCATCATTGTCATTGTCACATAAATCACATTTATTTAAATGAATAGGAATTCTGGCTTCCCCACATTCAGAACACAGTCTATCTGGTAGTTCAGACATGTTAAACAGGCATAAACTTGATAACAAGTACAAAAAACGTTTTAAAATAAAACCGTTACTGTCACTTTAAATTGTAAACTGAACACACTTTATTACTGCAAATGCGAAAAAACATGAAGGAATTGTTCAAAATTTACCAAATTTTCACCACAGTGTCTTAAAGCCTTAAAAGTATTGCACACCAAATTTGGAAGCTTTAACCCTTAAAATAACGGAACCGGAGCCGTTTTGAACTTTAACCCCTTTACAGTCCCTGGTATCTGCTTTGCTGAGACCCAACCAAGCCCCAAGGGGAATACGATACCAAATGACGCCTTCAGAAAGTCTTTTCTAAGTATCAGAGCTCCTCTCACATGCGACTGCATGCCATGCCTCTCAAAAACAAGTGCGCAACACCGGCGCGAAAATGAGGCTCTGCCTATGCTTTGGGAAAGCCCCTAAAGAATAAGGTGTCTAAAACAGTGCCTGCCGATATTATTATATCAAAATACCCAGATAAAATGATTCCTCAAGGCTAAATATGTGTTAATAATCAATCGATTTAGCCCAAAAAAAGTCTACAGTCTTAATAAGCCCTTTTTGAAGCCCTTATTTACAATCGTAATAAACATGGCTTACCGGATCCCAGAGGGAAAATGACAGCTTCCAGCATTACATCGTCTTGTTAGAATGTGTCATACCTCAAGCAGCAAGAGACTGCTCACTGTTCCCCCAACTGAAGTTAATTGCTCTCAACAGTCCTGTGTGGAACAGCCATGGATTTTAGTGACGGTTGCTAAAATCATTTTCCTCATACAAACAGAAATCTTCATCTCTTTTCTGTTTCTGAGTAAATAGTACATACCAGCACTATTTCAAAATAACAAACTCTTGATTGAATAATAAAAACTACAGTTAAACACTAAAAAACTCTAAGCCATCTCCGTGGAGATGTTGCCTGTACAACGGCAAAGAGAATGACTGGGGTAGGCGGAGCCTAGGAGGGATCATGTGACCAGCTTTGCTGGGCTCTTTGCCATTTCCTGTTGGGGAAGAGAATATCCCACAAGTAAGGATGACGCCGTGGACCGGACACACCTATGTTGGAGAAATAATAGTTTTTATAAGCGTAACTCTAGCTGTTAACGAGATAGGCAAATTTATCCATTCTTCCATTTTTTTCTTGCACTCTAAAAAGCAATTGGCAAAATTCAAATTATACCACTCCTCTGGATTGACACTAAGTTTAATACCTAGATAAGATATCTGAGATGTTTCTCTGAAAGGATACTTAATATCTTGTTCTCTTTTATTTATCCACAAAAGTTCGGATTTTGACACGTTGATTTTATAGCCAGAAATTACACCAAAAGTTTCAAACATGTCTAAGACTGTCACAGCTGCTGATAATCAGAAGTGTTCTGGAATCCGCTAACAAAAAGGATGTGTTGTTACCAAAGAGCAGCAGGCTTCTGTTTAACTGCAAAGCTCCAGTCTGAAGGGGGAGGTGTCCAGGTGCACACTGAATCTGAAGGCAGACTTCCAGGATATGCTGCAGGAAGCAGCTGAACAAGGCAGTAAGTGGCTCTAATGAAACCAGGGGAGGTTCCTCAATAACAAGCAATGAGCAAAGCAGCTAGGATGCTTATAAAGGAACACAACAGGCAGTTCTTAAAGGGACAGGCTGTAAAGATATACTGATATTATGACAGGTCCCCCACACAAGGAAAACCTCCAGGTTTTATTTCCAGGAGTCGATTCAAAAAGAGGGTCTCTCAGGATGTCTCCGATGAAAAAGCGAGACCAAACGAGGGGCAGAAATGTTAGTGGCAGGCTCCCAAGAATCCTCCTCATGCGAATACCCCTCCCAATGGACTAAATACTGAAGTACACCCCGAAACACTCTAGAATCCAGTATTTCAGAGACCTCATACTCCTCTTGGTCAGATTGGGACTGAACCGAATCCGGAATGGACGATGGAACAGATCGGACAGGAGTATAAGGTTTAATCATGGCAACGTGGAATGAAGGGTGTATGCGATACCTTTCTGGTAACCGTAGTACAACAGCGTTGGAGTTAATGATTTTTTCTATGGGAAATGGTCCTATATACAACTGGTTGAATTTAGCTTTCGTAGCTGGTATTCGTATGTGACGGGTGGATAACCAGACCAAATCCCCGACCTTGTAATCCGGAGCTGGTCGCCGGCGTAAATTGTAGTAGTGTTGATGGCGGGATTGAGCCCGGGTGATATTATCCTGTAATAATTTAAAATTTTGAGCGATGGAATTAACTAAGTCGTTAACAATAGGACATTGAGCATGCATATTGGGTAGGAGATCATAAGTAGGATGAAATCCATAATTGGCGAAAAAGGGGGAAAGCTGAGTGGAATCATTTTTGGTGTTATTATAGGCAAACTCAGCAGTTGCCAAATATTCAGCCCATTTATCTTGTTGCTGGGAACAGAAAACACGTAAATATTGCTCTAAAGTTTGGTTGGTGCGTTCACATTGGCCATTCGTTTGCGGATGATATGATGTTGTAAGTTTTCTTGTGATATTCAATTTGTCACATAAGGATTGCCAAAATTTAGATGTGAATTGGCTACCACGGTCTGTGAGAATACTTGTTGGTAGTCCATGTATTTTTACAATGTTTGATAAAAACAACTCCGCGGTTTGAGATGCAGTGGGTAAAGCTGGTATGGGCAAGAAATGTGCCATCTTAGTAAATAAATCGATAACTACTAAAATTGTAGTATAAGTCTTAGATTTAGGCAACTCTACTATGAAATCCATAGCGACTTCTTTCCATGGTCGATCGGGTATCGGTAATGACATTAAATATCCATAAGGTTTTTTGTGATCCTTTTTGTTTTGAACACATAAAGTACAAGTTTTGACGTAATCCTCTATTGAGCTCCACATCTTAGGCCACCAGTATTTCCTTTTAATTAAATCATATGTATTTTGTATACCAGGATGTCCATTAAGGACTGAGTCATGGTTTTGTTGTAGAATTACCTTTTGTAAAGTTGGTGGTATATACAAGAGATTCTCAAAATAATATAGACCATCTGGATGTTTTATGAGATTATATTTATTTGTATTAACATCCCTGCTTTGAGCATCCTTTAATTCTTGTGTAAAAGGTTGTATGCAGGAGATGAAATTTCCTGGAGATAGAACAGTTCTCTGTGGTTCAATATGGTTATGGGGTGTTCTCTGTCTTGACAGAGCATCTGCTTTCCCGTTACGTGATCCAGGTCTGTATTGTATATGGAAGTTAAACCTAGAGAAATACAGACTCCATCTGAGTTGTCTTGATGACAGCGTGCGATTAGTCTGCAAATACTCTAGGTTCTTGTGGTCAGTATATACAAGAATTGGTATATCTGTACCCTCCAACAAGTGCCTCCAATGTTCGAAAGCTGATTTAATCGATAGGAGTTCTTTTTCCCCAATTGGATAGTTAATTTCTGGAGGTGTTAAAGATCGTGAGTAGTAAGCAACCGGATGAACGGGTTCTGTTAAACTTGTCCTTTGAGATAGGATGGCACCTATTGCATACTCCGATGCATCAACTTCTAGGATGTACTGTTTTGTAGGATCTGGGAAATGAAGTATTGGTGCAGTTGTGAAACATTCTTTTAGTAAATCAAATGCTTGTTGTGCATTCAGAGTCCAAACGAAAGGTGTCCCTTTTCCTGTAAGCCTTGTGAGAGGTTTCACTATAGAAGAAAAATTTTTAATAAATTTTCGATAAAAATTCGAAAAACCTAAGAAACTTTGAAGTTCTTTTACATTGGTTGGTTGTGGCCAATTTGTAATGGAGGATATCTTAGTATCTTCCATATTGATACCATCTGCTGTAATTCTGTAACCAAGAAATGATATATCTTGGGTATGAAATGTACATTTTTCTGGTTTTGCATAGAGATGATTCTCTCTTAATCTGGTTAGTACTGTAGTTACATGTTTTATGTGTTCTTGCAAGGATTCTGAGTAAATCAGGATGTCATCCAAGTAGATGATTACACAAACATCCAGTAAATCACGGAAAACCTCATTAATAAAATGTTGAAAGGTTGCTGGGGCGTTGCAGAGGCCGAATGGCATCACAGTCTACTCGTACAAACCATATCTGGTACGGAACGCTGTGAGCCATTCGTCCCCTTTCCTTATACGGATTAAATTATATGCGCCCCTCAAATCTAGTTTAGTGTAAATAGATGCCTTACCCAACCTTTCAATTAATTCAGTTATCAAAGGTAATGGGTATCTATTTTTAATTGGAATCTTATTGAGCTGTCGGTAGTCAACAATTGGTCTAAGTGTTCCATCTCTATTGCGCACGAAAAACATTCCAGCAGCTGCTGGCGAAGTGGAAGCTCTTATAAAGCCCTTTTTTAGATTCTCATCTAGATATTGTTTTAAGTGCTGTAGCTCAGGCTGAGATAGTGGATAAATGTGACCAAAAGGTATTGGTGACCCAGGAAGGAGATCTATTGGACAATCGTAAGTCCTATGCGGTGGTAAAGTCTCCGCCTCCTTTTTATCAAATACATCCTGAAATTGGGAATAGATTTCAGGTACTGGGTGTTGTAATTTTCCAACTTGATTCTTTGTTGTGGACAGATTATTTATATGTGAGTATATTTGTTTTGGTAAACAATGTTGCTTACAATAATGAGATTGGAATTGTGTACTAAGTGTTTGCCAATCAATGCTAGGTTGGTGTTGTTGTAACCAAGGTAAGCCTAAGATTAATGGAAATAGAGGTGATGGTGTTACGTCGAATGAAATATGTTCTTTATGTTCCCCGTGTGTAACCATAATAATAGGTGTTGTTTGATGTGTGATTGGTCCGTTAGAAATTTGACTACCATCAAATACACGTAACACATATGAATTTTGTTTTTTCTTTAATGCTATTTCATTCCTATACACCAAATCTAAATCAATAAAGTTGCTTGAAGCACCGGAATCAACGAGTGCCTTCAACATAATCTCTTTTGAGCCCCACTGTAAGGAAACAAGTAAATGACAGTAAGATGGTTTACCAAAACTTATGTCAGAAGTACTACTGAAGTTATAGTTCTTACCTCTTTTTATCTTGGTAAGGTTAGGGCAGTCTTTTACTTCATGTTCTTTAGATGCGCAATAAAGACAGAGGTTATTTTCCCTTCTCCTCTTTTTCTCTTCAGGGCTTAAAGGTCCCCTGATTACACCAATTTCCATTGGTTCTTCTGTAACTTTATAAGGTTGATAGGATTTCCTTATTATTGGATCTGAATTATATCTTTCCTTCTTTCGTTCCCTTAAACGTCTGTCAATATTAATTGACAAAGACATTAAATTATCCAGACTTTCTGGTATGTCTATTCTAGATAGCTCATCTTTCAGGGCTTCTGATAATCCTAATCTAAATTGGTTTCTAAGTGAGATGTCATTCCACTGTGAATCTTTTGAAACCCTTTTAAATTCGGCTATATAGTCCTCTACAGGCCTCTTTCCCTGTTTAAGAGCTCTCATTGAATTTTCTGATGTGAGTTGTTTGCACGGATCATCATACAATAACGCCATTGCATGAAAAAAAACTTCTAAGTTATCTAATATGGGATCATTTTGCTCAAAATAAGAGTTGGCCCAAGTTCTAGGCTCTGCTCTGAGATAAGAAATAACTGTCAGTACTCTTTGTTTATCAGTAGTGTATGTTTTTGGTCTTAAAGTGAATAAAAGGTAACATGCATTCTTAAAGTCACGGAACTGACTTCTATCACCAGAAAATTTTTCTGGAGGTGATACAATAGGCTCATTTGTTGAATCAATAGTAACCTGTTTAGGAGCTGCAGTATCTTTTATAATGTCTCTTAGTGTCTGATTTTCTAATTGCAACTCTCTTAAACCTTGAGAAAGTTGATCTACTCTCTGTGAAAGATTGTATACATGTGTGGGCAAATCTGCTTGATCCATTTTCAGGCTTGTTATTCTGTCACAGCTGCTGATAATCAGAAGTGTTCTGGAATCCGCTAACAAAAAGGATGTGTTGTTACCAAAGAGCAGCAGGCTTCTGTTTAACTGCAAAGCTCCAGTCTGAAGGGGGAGGTGTCCAGGTGCACACTGAATCTGAAGGCAGACTTCCAGGATATGCTGCAGGAAGCAGCTGAACAAGGCAGTACGTGGCTCTAATGAAACCAGGGGAGGTTCCTCAATAACAAGCAATGAGCAAAGCAGCTAGGATGCTTATAAAGGAACACAACAGGCAGTTCTTAAAGGGACAGGCTGTAAAGATATACTGATATTATGACAAAGACAAGAGGGAGCGTCTTCCTAGTATTTTTCAGACATAAAAGTATGTCATCTGCATACATTAGTATTCTCAATTTCTGGTCACCTATCTGAATTACGTCCAATTGTTGGCGAAACCAAATCGCTAATGGCTCAAGTGAAATATTAAAAAGTAGTGGGGACAATGGGCACCCCTGCCGCGTACCCCTTTGTAACACTAGGCGTTGTGACAACTCCCCATTAACAAGCAACAACAAATTCGGTGCTGAATAAATTATACAAATAAATTTGTATATCTGCCTGGTCAATCCGAACTGTTCCAAAGAGAAAAATAGGTGCGTCCAAGAAATGCGGTCAAACGCCTTTTCTGCGTCAACCGTTAATAAAGCTAAACCAGCCATCTCTCTATGTCCAGAACTTCTAAATTTGTTCCAGAAATAATCTAGAAGGGTCATAATCTTTCTTATATTTGTAGCCGGATTTCTCCTAACCATAAACCCTGCTTGATTCTCATGAATTAATAGTCCCAAATGCGGACTCAGTCTCTTTGCTAAAATCGTTGCTAGCAATTTATAGTCCGTATTCAACACGGAAATGGGCCTATATGAATCAGGGAGTTCTGAATCTTTATTTTTTTAAGGATCAAAGATACTACCGCTGCTGCGAAATATGGGGAACATTTATTATTCTTGATAAAATAGAAGTTAAATAACTCTGCCAATGAAGGTACAATCTGCGGTTGAAGAATCCTATAGAATTCTATAGGTAAACAATCTGGACCAGCTGCTATGTTGGATTTAGCTGCCCTAATAGCCGCACTAATCTCCTCTACCGTAAGTAGAACTTTAAAGCACGAGCCACATCAAGCTTGTGCAACAGACGTTCCTTCTTGGAAGAAGGATTAGGACACAGAGAAGGAACAACAATTTCCTGATTGATATTCCTATTAGAAACAACCTTAGGAAGGAATCCAGGTTTGGTACGCAAAACCACCTTATCTGCATGGAAAACAAGATAAGGTGAGTTAGACTGTAAAGCAGATAACTCAGAAACTCTTCGAGCCGAAGAGATAGCTACTAAAAACAGAACTTTCCAAGATAGAAGCTTAATATCTATGGAATGCATAGGTTCAAACGGAACCCCTTGAAGAACTTTAAAAACTAAATTTAAGCTTCATGGCGGAGCAACAGGTTTAAACACAGGCTTGATTCTAACTAAAGCCTGACTAAATGCCTGGACGTCTGGGACATCTGCCAGACGTTTGTGTAAAAGAATAGACAAAGCAGATATCTGTCCGTTTAAGGAGCTAGCTGATAATCCCTTCTCCAATCCTTCTTGGAGAAAAGACAATATCCTAGGAATCCTAATCTTACTCCATGAGTAACCCTTGGATTCACACCAATAAAGATATTTTCGCCACATCTTATGATAGATTTTCCTGGTGACAGGCTTTCTAACCTTAATCAGGGTATCAATGACCGACTCAGAGAAACCACGCTTTGATAAAATCAGGCGTTCAATCTCCAAGCAGTCAGGCGCAGAGAAATTAGATTTGGATGCTTGAATGGACCCTGGATTAGAAGGTCCTGCCTCAACGGCAGAGCAGAGTTAATTTCGTCGACTAAAACTAGACTAAAATGAGCATAAAACTAAAGAAATTATGATGACTAAAATAAGACTAAAACTAAAATGTCATTTTAGTCAAAAGACTTACTAAAACTAAATCAAAATGTAATTTTAGTCAAAAGATTATGACTAAAAATAAATCAAAATTTGCTGTCAAAATTAACACAATGCAATTGGTTATAATCAATCCATATCTAATTACTGCTCTTTTGTAAAAGGAAAAAAAAAAGCAAGGCTAACTTCTTGTTTGTTTACGAAACTTGGTATTGCATGTTCAAACATAAATAAAAAAAATAGTAAATAAAAACAGGTTAATAAACCTTTACTCCAGGAGTATATAATGAGTTTGGAAGTTCTAGAGCAGTGTTAATTTCGTTGGCAAAAAAATGTTCAAATCTGTGAACAATCAATTGATTCTTCCTATAGAAATAAGAATAACCCAAGAGTATGGGTCTAAATTATGCTGTGTCTGTGCTAGCTGCAGAAACTTTTTGTTGTGTTGAGTTACTTGATACTTGTTTTAATTATTAACAGAGAATTGTTAAAGTTTTTATATTGGGTAATATATGCAATGGCGTTACAGCCAATACAGTTTACAGTTTTGTTTTTTTATATTTTAAAGTTGTGATTCTGTTTGTTTATAAAACTTGGTTTTATTTAATTTTAAGCTTAATAAAGACGTTATATATCAAAACGGCTAAATCTGTGTCTGTATTGCATGTTTAAACCTTAATACCATAAATAATAACAGGTGTTATGTTTAGTCCTGGAGTATATAATCAGTTTGCAAATTAGAAATGCCTAAATAATTCATTACACTTTAACTAAACCCCTTAGATTTTAGTCGACTAAAATATATTGGAGATTTAGACGACTAAAATCTACTGAAGATTTAGTCAACTAAAACTAGACTAAAACTAAAACAATTCAGATGACTAAAATATGACTAAAGCTAAAATGTCATTTTAGTCAAAAGACTATAACTAAGACTAAATCGAAATTGACGTCAAAATTAACACTTAAGGCAGAGTCCACGGTGGAACAGATGACATGTCCACCAGATCTGCATACCAAGTCCTGCGTGGCCACGCAGGTGCTATCAAAATCACCGAAGCTCTCTCCTGCTTGATTCTGGCAACCAGACGTGGAAGGAGAGGAAACGGTGGAAATACATAGGCCAGGTTGAAGGACCAGGGCACTGCTAGAGCATCTATCAGTACTGCCTGGGGATCCCGTGACCTGGACCCGTAACAAGGAAGCTTGGCGTTCTGACGGGATGCCATCAGATCTAATTCTGGTGTGCCCCATAGCTGAGTCAGCTGGGCAAATACTTCCGGATGGAGCTCCCACTCCCCCGGATGAAAAGTCTGACGACTTAGGAAATCCGCCTCCCAGTTCTCTACTCCTGGGATATGGATTGCTGAAAGATGGCAAGAGTGAGTCTCCGCTCATCGGATTATTTTGGTCATCTCCATCATCGCTAGAGAACTCTGTGTTCCTCCTTGATGATTGATATAAGCTACAGTCGTGATGTTGTCCTACTGAAATCTGATGAATTTGGCCGCAGCCAGTTGAGGCCACGCCTGAAGCGCATTGAATATCGCTCTCAGTTCGAGAATGTTTATCGGGAGGAGAGCTTCCTCCTAAGTCCAAAAACCCTGTGCTTTCAGGGAGTTCCAGACTGCACCCCAGCCCAGTAGGCTGGCATCTGTCGTTACTATGAGCCACTCTGGCCTGCGGAAAAACATTCCCTGAGACAGGTGGTCCTGTGACAACCACCAGAGAAGAGAATCTCTGGTCTCTTGATCCAGATGTATTTGAGGAGATAAATCTGCATAATCCCCATTCTACTGTTCGAGCATGCATAGTTGCAGTGGTCTGAGGTGTAGGCGGGCAAAGGGAACTATGTCCATTGCCGCTACCATAAGTCCGATTACCTCCATACACTGAGCCACTGATGGCCGAGGATTGGAATGAAGAGCTCGGCAGGTGGTTACGAGTTTTGATTGCCTGACCTCCGTCAGAAATATTTTCATTTCTACCGAGTCTATCAGAGTCCCTAGGTAGGAAACTCTTGTGAGAGGCTAGAGAGAACTCTTTTCTATGTTCACCTTCCACCCATGAGATCTTAGAAAAGCCAACACGAAGTCCGTGTGAGACTTGGCTAGCTGGAAAGTCGATGCTTAAATTAAGATGTCGTCTAGATAAGGCGCCACTGCTATGCCCCGCGGTCTTAGAACCGCCAGAAGGGAACCTAGCACCTTTGTGAAAATTCTGGGAGCCGTGGCCAAACCGAAAGGAAAGGCCACAAACTGGTAATGCCTGTCCAGAAAGGCGAATCTGAGGAATTGATGATGATCTCTGTGAATAGGGATGTGCAGATACACATCCTTTAAGTCCACGGTGGTCATATATTGACCCTCCTGGATCAGAGGCAGAATAGTCCAAATAGTCTCCATCTTGAACGATGGTACCCTGAGGAATTTGTTTAGAATTTTGAGATCCAAGATTGGTCTGAAAGTTCCTTCTTTTTTGGGAACCACAAACAGGTTTGAGTAAAACCCTAGCCCCTGTTCCGCTTTTGGAACTGGGTGAATCACTCCCATGGTATGTAAGTCTTCTACACAGCGTAAGAACGCCTCTCTCTTTGTCTGGTTTGCAGACAATTGAGAAATGTGAAATCTCCCCCTTGGGGGGGAGTCTTTGAAGTCCAGAAGATATCCCTGGGTAACAATTTCTAAAACCCAGGAATCGTGAACATCTCTTTCCCAAGCCTGAGTGAAGAGAGAGAGTCTGCCCCCTACTAGATCCGGTCCCGGATCGGGGGCTACCCCTTAATGCTGTCTTAGAGGCAGCAGCAGGCTTCTTGGCCTGTTTACCCTTGCTCCAAGCCTGGTTAGGTCTCCAGACTGACTTGGATTGGGCAAAATTCCCCTCTTGCTTCGCAGCCGGGGAAGAGGAAGAGGGACCACCCTTGAAGTTTCGAAAGGAACGAAAATTATTTTGTTTGGTCCTCATTTTATTTGTTTTATCCTGAGGGAGGGCATGGCCATTCCCTCCAGTGATGTCCGAAATAATCTCTTTCAATTCAGGCCCGAATAGGGTCTTTCCTTTGAAAGGAATGTTCAAAAGTTTAGATTTTGATGATACATCAGCAGACCAGGACTTAAGCCATAACGCCCTGCGCGCTAAAATGGCAAAACCTGAATTCTTTGCCGATAATTTAGCCAGTTGAAAAGCGGCATCTGTAATGAATGAATTAGCCAGCTTAAGGGCCTTAATTCTATCCATAATATCCTCTAATGGGGTCTCCATCTGAAGATCCTCTTCCAGAGCCTCGAACCAGAAAGCAGCTGCAGTAGTTACAGGAACAATGCACGCAATAGGTTGGAGAAGAAAACCTTGATGAACAAAAATTTTCTTTAGGAGACCCTCTAATTTTTTATCCATAGGATCTTTGAAAGCACAACTGTCTTCGATAGGTATAGTTGTACGCTTGGCAAGTAGAAATAGCTCCCTCCACCTTAGGGACCATCTGCCACGAGTCCCGCATGGTGTCAGATATGGGAAACATTTTCTTAAAAACAGGAGGGGGAGCGAACGGTATACCTGGTCTATCCCACTCCCTAGTAACAATGTTCGCAATCCTCTTAGGGACTGGAAAAACATCAGTGTAAACAGGAACCTCTAAGTATTTGTCCATTTTACACAATTTCTCTGGAACCACTATAGGGTCACAATCATCCTGAGTCGCTAATACCTCCCTGAGCAACAAGCGGAGCTGTTCAAGCTTAAATTTAAAGGCCGTCATATCAGAATCTGTCTGAGGGAGCGTCTTCCCTGAATCAGAAATCTCTCCCTCACACAGCAAATCCCTTACCCCTACTTCAGAACATTGTGAGGGTATATCGGATACGGCTACTAAAGCGTCAGAAGGCTCAGCATTTGTTCTTAACCCAGAGCTGTCACGCTTCCCTTGTAACCCAGGCAGTTTAGATAAAACCTCTGTGAGGGTTGTATTCATAACTGCGGCCATGTCTTGTAAAGTAAATGAAGCCGACGCACTAGAGGTACTTGGCGTCACTTGTGCGGGCGTTACTGGTTGTGACACTTGGGGAAAGCTAGATGGCATAACCTCATATCTTTCTGTCTGAGAATCATCTAGCGCTATATTTTTAAGTGCTATAATATGCTCTTTAAAATTTATAGAGATATCAGTGCAAGTGGGACACATTCTAAGAGGGGGTTCCACAATGGCTAATAAACACATTGAACAAGGAGTTTCCTTGATGTCAGACATGTTAAACAGGCTAGTAATGAAACAAGCAAGCTTGGAAAACACTTTATTCAAAGTAAAACAATACTTGCCTGTGCCTTTAAGAGAAAAAAAAGATGCACAAACTCTGCAAAACAGGGTAAAAAAGCAGTAAACTTTTCGAAATTTTTACAGTGGCTTCATAAAGCTTTAGTAAGATTGCCCCAACAATCAAATAAACGATTAACCCCTTAATGGAAAAACCAGATTGACAAAACGTCAAAAACCGGTACAAAAACGTTCAGCACCTTGCCACAGCTCTGCTGTGGCGCCTACCTGCCCTTAGGGATAGATTTGTGGGGAAAAAGCTTCCTCTAGGCCCTCAAGTACAGCAGGACCCTCCGGAGTAGCAGCTTGATGTCTTATGTAAAATAAACTGCGCATCTGAGGCGCGAAAATAGGCCCCTCCCACCTCACTCAATGTCAGTGGGGCCTAAAAGAAACACACCAAAGTGTTTCTAAACTAGCCATGTGGGTTAATAACCCTTAAATAAGCCAAAATGAACCTCCAAAGTCCCTCAAAACGTTAATCTTCTTTAATAAAAAAAAACAAAAAACGTTTTTCTCACCAGTGTCACCAGTAACAACTTAGCCCATTATGCAAGCTTGAATTCCATACTAAGTCTCTGAATACAGCTTACCCTTCCCTCATGGGGATACTATCAGCCTTTTCTAGAATTATCACAGTCTGTCTAGAAAAAAATCGGTACACTCTGGTACCATTTAAAATAACAAACTTTTGCTTGAGAAAATAAAAACTAACATTTTTGTCACCACACTCACTTTACCCTTCCTATTGTTTAGAGCAGGCAAAGAGAATGACTGGGGGGTGGAGCAAAGGGAGGAGCTATATAGACAGCTCTGCTGTGGGTGCTCTCTTTGCCACTTCCTGTTGGGAAGGAGAATATCCCACAAGTATTGGATGAATCCGTGGACTCGATACATCTTGCAAAAGAAATTAGTGATTTTTTTTTTAAATACGATTAGTTGATTAATCAAAAAAAGGAATCGACTGAATAATCGATTATGAAAATAATCGTTAGTTGCAGCCCTAATAACATATCATCCCTTCTCTTGATCTGACCTAAAACTTATGCCAACTCACTAAGTCTCACATATACAGACAGGCGAAACAGGTATAAGAACATAGACACATATACAGTATTCAACATGGGCAGATTTTTAGCTTCCTTTTATATGGAATTACAATATATTATAAGTTCTACTGTTAGAATTAGTGTCTCACAAATACTGAATACAATATAATTAGAAAACCTAGTTTTCTCAAACTTGGATTGGGTAAACAAGAAAAATAATTTTAACAGTTACTCAATTCATTTCATTTCAATTTGTAAAATTAAAACTGTTAAAAACATTCAAGACTTTCAATTGAAATTATCCAGAAACATTCTGATCAATACAATTTTTTAGCTGTGTTTAAGTTCATAGATTTTGCTTAAAAATCATATTTTTTTCTTACCTGATAAATTTCTTTCTTTCTTGGTTATGAGTCCACTAATGGATTCTTTACACTTGGGGATTAAATCACCTGGTTACAAGGAGGTGGTAAAGAACTACACATTAAAGATCTAGTATCCCTCCCACTTCCCTCTCTCTCCCAGTATGTCAAAAGCCGAGATAAAGAAAGGGAAAAAAATGGGGTAATGAGGTGCAAACCAAAACTGTCACAACAAATAACAGGTTAGGTTTGTGATTTCTCACAACAAAGAAAGAAATACATTTATCAGGTTAAAATAAATTATGATTTCTTTCTATTGGTTGTGAGAGTCCATGACTGGATTCTTTACACTTAGGAACCAATACCCAAGCTGAGAAGTCCATGTAAAAGAATGGATGGGATCAACACAGTAGGCACCTAGTTACCAGGTACCACCACCTGCCAAACTTTTCTCCCAAAGGCAGTCTCAGCTAACGCAAAAACATAAAACTTGTAGAAACGTGTGTGAGGACAACCACGTGGCAGGCCTGTAAATTTGATCTTCATGTCTGAAGGCCCAAAAAGTAAAAACTGAACGAGTAGCATGCACAGTTATTCTGACACTTGCAGGAGATTTAGCATTAGATGGTCTGAACATGTACGTAATATTACCAACAATTATAAGAAACATAGCTGAAGAGTGACGTCCATCCTCCGGCTGAAGTCTTGATCCAAGCAGGCAGAAGAGGACATCCGGACCGGCAAACATCTTCATCCAAGCCGCATCTTCTATGTTCTTCAATCCAATGACGACCGGCTGATCTTCAAGACCTCCAGCGCGGATCCATCCATCTTCACCGACGACTTCCCGACGAATGGCGGTTCCTTTAAGGGACGTCATCCAAGATGGCGTCCCTCGAATTCCGATTGGCTGATAGGATTCTATCAGCCAATCGGAATTAAGGTAGGAAAATTCTGATTGGCTGATGGAATCAGCCAATCAGATTCAATCCGATTGGCTGATCCGATCAGCCAATCAGATTGAGCTCGCATTCTATTGGCTGATCTAATTGTAGGTATTTTATTTAATTTATTGATAGTGTAGTGTTAGGTTTAATTGTAACTTAGGTTAGGATTTATTTTACAGGTAATTTTGTAATTATTTTAACTAGGTAACTATTAAATAGTTATTAACTATTTAATAGCTATTGTACCTGGTTAAAATAATTACAAAGTTGCCTGTAAAATAAATATTAATCCTAAAATAGCTACAATATAATTATAATTTATATTGTAGCTATATTAGGATTTATTTTACAGGTATTTAGCTTTAAATAGGAATAATTTATTTAATAATAGTTAAGTTATTTCGTTAGATTTAAATTATATTTAAGTTAGGGGGGTGTTAGTGTAAGGGTTAGACTTAGTTTTAGGGGTTAATACATTTATTATAGTAGCGGTGAGTTCCGGTCGGCAGATTAGGGGTTAATAATATTTCTTATAGGGTTATTGAGGCGGGAGTGAGGCGGATTAGGGGTTAATACATTTATTATAGTAGCGGTGAGATCCGGTCGGCAGATTAGGGGTTAATTATTGAAGGTAGGTGGAGGCGACGTTGGGGGCGGCAGATTAGGGGTTAATAAATATAATATAGGGGTCCGCGGTGTTAGGGGCAGCAGATTAGGGGTACATAGGTATAATGTAGGTTGCGGCGGTGTACGGAGCGGCAGATTAGGGGTTAATAATAATATGCAGGGGTCAGCGATAGCGTGGGCGTCAGATTAAGGGTTAATAAGTGTAAGGTTAGGGGTGTTTAGACTCGGGGTTCATATTAGGGTGTTAGGTGCAGACTTAGGAAGTGTTTCCCCATAGGAAACAATGGGGCTGCGTTAGGAGCTGAACGCTGCTTTTTTGCAGGTGTTAGGTTTTTTTTCAGCTCAAACTGCCCCATTTCTTTTGGAGCCTAACGCAGCCATTCTGTGAACTCTAAATACCAGCGGTATTTAAAAGGTGCGGGGGGAAAAAAGCACGCGTAGCTAACGCACCCCTTTGGCCGCAGAACTCTAAATCTAGCCATCTGATAATAATTGTAGGTTTTATTTAGATTTATTTTAATTATATTTAAGTTAGGGGGTGTTAGGGTTAGACTTAGGTATAGAGGTTAATAAATTTAGAATAGTGGCTGCGACGTTGGGGGCGGCAGATTAGGGGTTAATAAATATAATGTAGGTGGCGGCGATGTTGGGGGCAGCAGATTAGGGGTTAATAAATATAATGTAGGTGGCAGCGATGTTAGGGGCGGCAGATTAGGGGTTAATAATATTTAACTAGTGTTTGCGAGGCGGGAGTGCGGCAGTTTAGGGGTTAATATGTTTATTCGAGTGCCGGCGATGTCCGGAGCGGCAGATTAGGGGTTAATCATTTTATTATAGTGTTTGCAATGCGGGAGGGCCTCGGTTTAGGGGTTAATAGGTAGTTTATGGGTGTTAGTGTACTTTTTAGCACTTTAGTTATGAGTTTTATGCTACGGCGTAGTAGTGTAAAACTCACAACTACTGACTTTAGAATGCGTTAGGAATCTTGGAGGTAGAGGCTGTACCGCTAACTTTTTGGCCTCCCAGGACAAACCCGTAATACCAGCGCTATGAAAGTCCCATAGAAAAAAAGGTTTACAAACTTTACGTAAGTCGGTTTGTGGTAAGGCCAAAAAGGTGTGCGGTGCCCCTAAACCTGCAAGACTCGTAATAGCAGCGGTAGTGAAAAAGCAGCGTTAGGACCTGTTAACGCTGCTTTTTCAGTTTAACACAAAACTCGTAATCTAGCCGTATGTGTCTAGCCCTTGAAAAGGTGTTAAACACATAGTTAAAGACCCAGTTGACACGACTGCTGCCAGTGCCCTGATTCTCCAGGGCGGTACTTTATGTGTTTAACCATTTGTGGGGGTTAAATACATAGACTAGCAGGTTTGGTAGTACTACAATTAGATGCTTTTACAGATTATTTTTATTACATTTTTAATCTGTTACATCATGTTATTTTTGCATCACAGATCATAGCTAACTATCTGCTAGATTACGAGTTTTGCGGTATGAGTAAAAAAGTAGTATTAAGGCTCATAACGGTGCTTTTTCCCTACCGCTGATATTACGAGCTTTTCAGGTTTAAGGGCACCGCACACTTTTTTGGCCGTACCACAAATTAATTTACACAATTTGCGTAAAATCTATTTTCAATGGGATTTCCATAGCGCCAGTATTACAAGCTTTTTCTGGGAGGCCAAAAAGTAAGCGGAACAGCCTATACCACAAGATTCGTAACGCATTCTAAAGTCAGTAGTTATGAGTTTTACACTACAACGCTGTAGCATAAAACTCATAACTAAAGTGCTAAAAAGTACACTAACACCCATAAACTCCCGCATTGCAAAAACTAAAATAAAATTATTAACTCTTAATCTGCCGCTCCCGACATCGCTGCCACTAGAATAAACATATTAACCCCTAAACTGCCGCACACCCGAATCGCAAACACTAGTTAAATATTATTAACCCCTAATATATGCTGTCCCTAACTTCGCCACAACCTACATTACAGTTATTAACCCCTAATCTGCCGCCCCCAACACTATACTAAATTTATTAACCCCTAAACCTAAGTCTAACCCTAACGATAACACCCACTAACTTAAATATAATTAAAATAATTCTAAATAAAAATTACTATCATTACCTAAATTATTCCTATTTAAAACTAAATATTTACCTGTAAAATAAACCCTAAGCTAGCTACAATATAACTAATAGTTACATTGTAGCTAGCTTAGGCCTAGATTTAGAGTTTGGCGGTAGCCGTCAAAACCAGCGTTAGAGGCTCCTAACGCTGGTTTTTACCGCCCTCTGGTATTTGGAGTCAGTCAGGAAAGGGTCTAACGCTCACTTTGCAGCCGCGACTTTTCCATACCGCAGATCCCCCTACGCCATTTGCGTATCCTATCTTTTCAATGGGATCTTTCTAACGCCGGTATTTAGAGTCGTGGCTGAAGTGAGCATTAGAAATCTAACGACAAAACTCCAGCCGCAGAAAAAAGTCAGTAGTTAAAAGCTTTCTGGGCTAACACCGGTTTATAAAGCTCTTAACTACTGTGCTCTAAAGTACACTAACACCCATAAACTACCTATGTACCCCTAAACCGAGGCCCCCCCACACCGCTGCCACTCTGATCGGAACAGCCAATAGAATGCAAGCTCAAACTGATTGGCTGATCGGATCAGCCAATCGGATTGAACTTGATTCTGATTGGCTGATTCCATCAGCCAATCAGAATTTTCCTACCTTAATTCCGATTGGCTGATAGAATCCTATCAGCCAATCGGAATTCGAGGGACGCCATCTTGGATGACGTCCCTTAAAGGAACCGTCATTCGTCGGGAAGTCTTCGGTGAAGATGGATGTTCCGCGTCGGCGGGATGAACATGGATCCGGAAGAAAGAAGATTGAAGATGCCGCTTGATAGAAGACTTCAGCCCGATCATGGACCTCTTCAGCTCCCACTTGGATGAAGACTTCAGTCGGATCATGGACATCTTCAGCCCCCCGCTTGGGCTTGGATCAAGACATCGGAGGAGCTCTTCTGGATCGATCGGTGAACCCGGCGTGGTGAAGATAAGGTAGGATGATCTTCAGGGGCTTAGTGTTAGGTTTATTTAAGGGGGGTTTGGGTTAGATTAGGGGTATGTGGGTGGTGGGTTGTAAAAAAAAGAGCTGAATTCTTTGGGGCATGCCCCACAAAAGGTCCTTTTAAGGGCTGGTAAGGTAAAAGAGCTTTGAACTTTTTTAATTTAGAATAGGGTAGGGCATTTTTTTATTTTGGGGGTCTTTGTTATTTTATTAGGGGGCTTAGAGTAGGTGTAATTAGTTTAAAATTGTTGTAATATTTTTCTAATGTTTGTAAATATTTTTTTATTTTTTGTAACTTAGTTCTTTTTTATTTTTTGTACTTTAGTTAGTTTATTTAAATGTATTTATTTGTAGGTATTGTATTTAATTAATTTATTGATAGTGTAGTGGTAGGTTTAATTGTAGGTAATTGTAGGTATTTAATTTAATTTATTTATTGATAGTGTAGTGTTAGGTTTAATTGTAACTTAGGTTAGGATTTATTTTACAGGTAATTTTGTAATTATTTTAACTAGGTAACTATTAAATAGTTATTAACTATTTAATAGCTATTGTACCCGGTTAAAATAATTACAAAGTTGCCTGTAAAATAAATATTAATCCTAAAATAGCTACAATTATAATTTATATTGTAGCTATATTAGGGTTTATTTTACAGGTAAGTATTTAGCTTTAAATAGGATTAATTTATTTAATAATAGTTAATTTATTTCGTTATATTTAAATTATATTTAAATTAGGGGGGTGTTAGTGTTAGGGTTAGACTTAGCTTTAGGGGTTAATACATTTATTATAGTAGAGGTGAGTTCCGGTCGGCAGATTAGGGGTTAATAAGTGAAGTTAGGAGTCGGCGATGTTAGAGAGGACAGATTAGGGGTTAATAATATTTCTTATAGCGTTATTGAGGCGGGAGTGAGGCGGATTAGGGGTTAATACATTTATTATAGTAGTGGTGAGATCCGGTCGGCAGATTAGGGGTTAATTATTGTAGGTAGGTGGAGGCGACGTTGGGGGCGGCAGATTAGGGGTTAATAAATATAATATAGGGGTCGGCGGTGTTAGGGGCAGCAGATTAGGGGTACATAGGTATAATGTAGGTTGCGGCGGTGTACAGAGCGGCAGATTAGGGGTTAATAATAATATGCAGGGGTCAGCGATAGCGGGGACGGCAGATTAAGGGTTTATAAGTGTAAGGTTAGCGGTGTTTAGACTCGGGGTTCGTGTTAGGTGCAGACTTAGGAAGTGTTTCCCCATAGGAAACAATGGGGCTGCGTTAGGAGCTGAACGCTGCTTTTTTGCAGGTGTTAGGTTTTTTTTCAGCTCAAACTGCCCCATTGTTTTCTATGGGGGAATCGTGCACGAGCACGTTTTTTAAGCTGGCCGCGTCCGTAAGCAACGTTGGTATTTAGAGTTGCAGTGGCGGTAAATATGCTCTACGCTACCTTTTTGGGAGCCTAACGCAGCCATTCTGTGAACTCTAAATACCAGCGGTATTTAAAAGGTGCGGGGGGAAAAAAGCATGCGTAGCTAACGCACCCCTTTGGCCGCAGAACTCTAAATCTAGCCGTTAGGGTTTATTTTTATTTTACAGGCAAGTTTGTGTTTATTTTTTTTTTTTTTTTTTAAAACTTTATTTATAAACAAGAATCCAAGACATACATGGCGAGTACAGTCACAATGATGTGGATATAACAAAGTGATCATTTGTAGAATAAAACAATTTTACAGAGCATATTGTAAAAGGTAAAGGAGAAATGAAATCTCCATGCATGTCCAGAGATTCAGTTTTTTCCAATAACATTTTTTGCAAACAAACAGAGAAGAAACTCAACAGCTGAGAACAGCTGAGAAAGAAAGAAAAAGAAAAGAAAAAGAGAAAAAAAAAAAGAAGAAAAGAAAAAGAAAGAAGGTAACATATAAAGGAAGAGAGAAAGGAGGGAAAGATAAGAGGAAGACATACAACATTCGTACTTACCCAGAGCGGCTCCAGGTCCCCCCCCTCCAACAGGCAGATCACTCATGGGCCCGATCTGAGGACAGACACCACCTGCCCCTGAGATTTTCGTTGAGAACATACTGACTATTCTTAAAGGGAAGGAGAACCCTATCTCTTACTATATCCGGCAAATGTAACAAATAAACCTCCCATTTAAGGAGAAATCTTTTTATCCTTTTCTCAGGATCACCTCTAGTATCTGCCTGTTCAATCAACATCTGATTGTGTATTGTTTTAAGCAGTTGCTGAAAAGGCAGGGTTTGGCTCCCCGCCCACTCTTTCAAAATAGTCTGTTTAGCTAGCATAAGAATTGTAGTTAAGAAAATGTCATGCTTGTATGTCAGGTCTCTGGGTGTCAAAAAGATCACATGCTGCGCCGAGAGGGACACGGTTTGTTTAGTTAATTTGGTCAGCCAGTACGAGATTTTTTGCCAGAATTTTTGTATTTTGGGGCAACCCCAAAGTAGGTGGACCCAATCAGGAGAACCAAGGCAACATTTGTTACATGAATTGGGAGCCCCCTGAACCAATTTAGCCCATAAGCCAGGAGTGATGTAGGCTTGATGTAGAAATTTCAGATGTGATTCCCTCAATTTCGCGGAAATAGTACTTTGGTGTGCCCTCTCGAAGCTCATAGCGATCACTGATGAGTCCACCTCTAACTCCCCAAATTGAGACCACTTTGATGCTAGTCCATGAAGCATGGAGTCCTCAAAGTGGCGAATCAGTAAATTGTATGTGTGTGATAACCTAAAAGAACCTAACTTCGCCAGAGCACAAAGCCTGTCTAGATTAGAAGATTCTGTGGGTAACAGTCCCTTAGAGATTAAGGTGGATATGTAGTGTCTGCATTGGAAGTATGCGATCCTGTGTGTGTGCGGTAGGTTGTAACGTGATTGTAGGTCCTGAAAGGGCAATACTTCTAAAGTCAGGGGGCGAAAAAGTTGGTGAAGTCGTGTAAGTCGCAATCGTTGCCATGTCTGGAATGCCTGCGTGGTATACCCCGGGAGGAAGTCCAAGTTGCCTTGTATTGGGAGATATTTACTAGTCGATCGCTGTACACCCCAGAGTCTACAAATCTTGGCCCAGGCTCAAGTTTGTGTTTATTTTAACTAGGTAAAATAGTTACTAAATAGTTATTAACTATTTACTAACTACCTAGCTAAAATAAATTCAAATTTACCTGTAAAATAAAACCTAACCTGAGTTACACTAACACCTAACCTTACACTACAATTAAATAAATTACCTAAATAAAATAAAATTACCTAAATTACAAAAAAAAACAAACACTAAATTACACAAAATAAAAATGACATTATCAGATATTTAAACTAATTACAACTAATCTAATAGCCCTATCAAAATAAAAAAGCCCACCCCAAATAAAAAAAACCCTAGCCTAAACTAAACTACCAATAGCCCTTAAAACATACCTTTTGCTGGACATTGCCCCAAAGAAATCAGCTCTTTTACCTGTAAAATAAAATACAAAAAACCCCCAACAGTAAAACCCACCACCCACACAACCAACCCCCCAAATAAAATCCTAACTAAAAAAACCTAAGCTCCCCATTGCCCTGAAAAGGGCATTTGGATGGGCATTGCTCTTTTTCAGTCCCGAAACCCTAACCTAAAAATAAAACCCACCCAATAAACCCTTAAAAAAACCTAACACTAACCCCCGAAGATCCACTCACAGTTTTGAAGACCGGACATCCATCCTCAACGAACCCGGGAGAAGTCTTCATCCAAGCGGCAAGAAGTCCTCAACGAAGCCGGGAGTAGTCCTTATCCAATCCGGTAGAAGTGGTCCTCCAGACGGGAAAAAGTCTTCATCCCCAAAAAAGTTCATCCCCAAAAAACTTCTATCTTCATCCTTCCGACGTGGAGCGGCTCCATCTTCAAGACATCCGGCGCGGAGCATCCTCTTCTTTCCGATGACTACCGACAAATGAAGGTTCCTTTAAATGATGTCATCCAAGATGGCGTCCCTTGAATTCCAATTGGCTGATAGAGGGTTTTTTTAGGTTAGGGTTTGGGCAATAAAAAAGAGCTAAAAGCCCTTTTAAGGGCAATGTCCATCCAAATGAGCTTTTCAGGACAATGGGGAGCTTAGTTTTTTTTAGTTAGGATTTTATTTGGGGGGCTGGTTGTGTGGGTGGTGGGTTTTACTGTTGCGGGTGTTTGTATTTTTTTTTTACAGGTAAAAGAGCTGATTTCTTTGGGGCAATGACCCGCAAAAGTCCCTTTTAAGGGCTATTGGTAGATTAGTTTAGGCTAGGGTTTTTTTAATTTTGGAGGGGCTTTTTATGTTGATAGGGCTATTAAATTAGGTGTAATTAGTTTAAATATCTGATCATGTCTTTTTATTTTGTGTAATTTAGTGTTTGTTTTTTTTGTAATTTAGGTAATTCTAGTTTATTTAGGTAATTTATTTAATTGTAATGTAAGGTTAGGTGTTAGTGTAACTCGGGTTAGGTTTTATTTTACAGGTTAATTTTAATTTATTTTAGCTAGGTAGTTAGTAAATAGTTAATAACTATTTAGTAACTATTCTACCTAGCTAAAATAAATACAAACTTGCCTGTAAAAACAGAATTTATGCTTACCTGATAAATTTCTTTCTTTTGCAAGGTACCGAGTCCACGGATTGATCCTAATTTGTGGGATATTGTCCTTCCTGACTGGAAGTAGCAAAGAGAGCACCACAGCAGAGCTGTCTATATAGCTCCCCCCTTAACTCCACCCCCCAGTCATTCGACCGAAGGCCAAGGAAGAAAAGGAGAAACTATAAGGTGCAGAGGTGACTGAAGTTTACATAAAAAATACTATCTGTCTTGAATAGACAGGGCGGGCCGTGGACTCGGTACATCGCAAAAGAAAGAAATTTATCAGGTAAGCATAAATTCTGTTTTCTTTTGCAAGATATACCGAGTCCACGGATTCATCCTAACTTGTGGGATACCAATACCAAAGCTTTAGGACACGGATGAAGGGAGGGACAAGACAGGAACCTAAACGGAAGGCACCACTGCTTGCAAAACCTTTCTCCCAAAAATAGCCTCCGAAGAAGCAAAAGTATCAAATTTGGAAAATTTGGAAAAGGTATGAAGCGAAGACCAAGTCGCAGCCTTACAAATCTGTTCAACAGAAGCATCATTTTTAAAAGCCCATGTGGAAGCCACCGCTCTAGTGGAGTGAGCTGTAATACTTTCAGGAGGCTGCTGTCCAGCAGTCTCATAAGCCAAACGGATGATGCTATTCAGCCAAAAGGAAAGAGAGGTAGCCGTAGCCTTTTGACCTCTACGCTTTCCAGCATAGACAACAAACAAAGAAGATGATTGGCGAAAATCTTTGATTGCCTGCAAATAAAACTTCAAGACACGAACCACGTCCAAGTTGTGCAACAGACGGTCCTTCTTAGAAGGAGGATTAGGACACAGAGAAGGAACAACATTTTCCTGATTGATATTCCTGTTAGAAACAACCTTATGGAGGAACCCAGGTTTGGTACGCAAAACCACCTTATCAGTATGGAAAACAAGATAAGGCGAGTCACATTGTAATGCAGATAGTTCAGAAACTCTTCAAGCTGAAGAGATAGCAACTAGAAACAGAACTTTCCAAGATAGAAGCTTAATATCTATGGAATGCATGGGTTCAAACAGAACCAATTGAAGAACTTTAAGAACTAAATTGAGACTCCATGGCGGAGCAACAGGTTTAAACACAGGCTTAATTCTAACTAAAGCCTGACAAAAAGCCCGAACGTCTGGGACATCTGCCAGACGCTTGTGAAACAGAACAGACAAAGCAGATATCTGTCCCTTTAAGGAACTAGTGGACAATCCTTTCTCCAATCCTTCTTGGAGAAAAGACAACTCCATGAGTAGCCTTTGGATTCACACCAAAAAAGATATTTACACCATATCTTATGATAGATCTTTCTGGTGACAGGCTTTCGAGCCTGAATCAAGGTATCTATGACCGACTCAGAGAAACCCCCCTTTGATAAAATCAAGCGTTCAATCTCCAAGCAGTCAGTTGCAGAGAAATTAGATTTGGATGCTTGAATGGACCTTGAATCAAAATGTCCCGTCTCAGTGGCAGAGTCCATGGTGGCAGAGATGACATGTCCACCAGGTCTGCATACCAAGTCCTGCGTGGCCACGCAGGCACTATCAAAATCACCGAAGCTCTCTCCTGTTTGATTCTGGCAATCAGACGCGGAAGGAGAGGGAATGGTGGAAACACATAAGCCAGGTTGAATGACCAGGGTACTGCTAGAGCATCTATCAGTACTGCCTGAGGATCCCTTGACCTGGATCCGTAATGAGGAAGTTTGGCGTTCTGACGAGACACCATCAGATCCAATTCTGGTGTGCCCCATAGCTGAACCAGTTGAGCAAACACCTCCGGAAGGAGCTCCCACTCCCTGGATGAAAAGTCTGACGACTTAGAAAATCTGCCTCCCAGTTCTCCACCCCTGGGATATAGATCGCTGATAGATGGCAAGAGTGAGTCTCTGCCCATCGGATTATCCTGGAAACTTCTATCATCGCCAAGGAACTCCTTGATCCCCCCTGATGATTGATATAAGCTACAGTCGTGATGTTGTCCGACTGAAACCTGATGAATAAAAATTTTCTTTAGGAGACCCTCTAACTTTTTATCCATAGGATCAATGACAGCACAACTGTATTTAATAGTATAGTTGTACGCTTAGCCAGAGTAGAAATAGCTCCCTCCACCTTAGGGACAGTCTGCCATGAGTTCTTTATGGTGTCAGAAATGGGGAACATTTTCTTAAAAACAGGAGGGGGAGCGAACAGAATACCTGGTCTATCCCACTCCTTAGTAACAATGTCCGAAATCCTCTTAGGGACTGGAAAAACATCAGTGTAAACAGGAACCTCTAAATATTTGTCCATTTTACACAATTTCTCTGGAACGACAATAGGGTCACAATCATCCAGAGTAGCTAAAACCTCCCTGAGCAATAAACGGAGGTGCTCTAGCTTAAATTTAAATGCCGTCATATCTGAATCTGTCTGAGGGAACATCTTTCCCGAATCAGAAATCTCTCCCTCAGACAGAAAATCCCTCATCCCTACCTCAGAACATTGTGAGGGAATATCGGATACGGCTACTAAAGCGTCAGAAGGCTCAGCATTTGTTCTTAACCCAGAGCTACTGCGCTTCCCTTGCAACCCTAGCAGTTTAGATAAAACCTCTGTGAGGGTAGTATTCATAACTGAAGCCATATCTTGCAAGGTGAAAGAATTAGACGCACTAGAAGTACTTGGCGTCTCTTGTGCGGGCGTAACTGGTTGTGACACTTGGGGAGAACTAGATGGCGAAACCTGATTTCCTTCTGTCTGAGAATTATTTAATGCCAAATATGCTGTTTGCAATTTATAGACATATCAGTACAATTGGGACACATTCTTAGAGGGGGTTCCACAATGGCTTCTAAACAAATTGAACAATGAGTTTCCTCAGTGTCAGACATGTTTAACAGGCTAGTAATGAAGAAAGCAAGCTTGGAAAACACTTTATTTAATGAAAAAAACACAATTTGCAAAAACGGTAATGTACCTTTAAGAGAAAAAGAAGGCATACACAAACTGCAAAACAGGTTAAAATTGCTTCAAAAATTCAGAAAGCTTTAGAAGGATTGCACCACAAGTAAAAAAGCAATAGACCCCCCAAATGAAAAAAAACGGATTGATAATTGTCTAAAACCGGTTAAAACTCCCTAAAGTACCTTGCCACAGCTCTGCTGTGGCCCTACCTGCCCTTAGGAATCAATAATATGGGGTTTAAAGCTTCAATTAGTCCCTCAGAAGACTATCAGGACCTCAGGAGAAGTTGCTTGCTGCTTGTAAATGTAGGCCCCACCCACCTCACTCGATGTTGCTGGGGCCTACACAAAACTAACAAACCCTGCCTGAAAGCCATGTGGGTTATAAACAACCCCAAAGAACCCTCAAGCAAATGTCCCATAAAACAGAAAACGTTACTCCCAGACACAAAAATGTTTGTCCCAAATTCACATAACAAACTGAGTGCCCACAAAAAATTAACCCTTTATGCAAGCTAGTAAAAACCTCTGATAACACTAGGATTACTGCTTACCCTTCCCCTAATGGGGACACTGTCAGCCTTTCTGAGTTAACACAGTCTCTGCAGAAAATATGACTGAACATACCTCATTGCTGTATAGCAAGAAACTGTTCCTCACACTGAAGTTTTCCTGTACTCCTCAGCTTCTGTGGGAACAGCAGTGGACCTTAGTTACAAATGCTAAGATCATCATCCTCCAGGCAGAAATCTTCATCTATGTCCTGCCTGAGAGTAAATAGTACAACACCGGTACCGTTTAAAAATAACAAAACACTTGATTGAAGATAAAATAAAACTAACAGTTTAACACCTCTTCTCTTTACCCTTCCTGCTTAGAGCCAGCAAAGAGAATGACTGGGGGGTGGAGTTAAGGGGGTAGCTATATAGACAGCTCTGCTGTGGTGCTCTCTTTGCTACTTCCTGTCAGGAAGGACAATATCCCACAAGTTAGGATGAATCCGTGGACTCGGTACATCTTGCAAAAGAAATAAAAATAAACCCTAAGCTAGCTACAATGTAACTATTAGTTATATTGTAGCTAGCTTAGGGTTTATTTTACAGGTCAGTATTTAGTTTAAAATAGGAATTATTTAGGTAATGATAGTAATTTTTATTTAGATTTATTTTAATTATATTTAAGTTAGGGGGTGTTAGGGTTAGACTTAGGTTTAGGGGTTAATAACTTTAGTATAGTGGCGGCGACGTTGGGGGTGACAGATTAGGGGTTAATAACTGTAATGTAGGTTGCGGTAATGTTAGGGACAGCAGATTAGGGGTTAGTAATATGTAACTAGTGTTTGCGAGGCGGGAGTGCGGCGGTTTAGGGGTTAATATGTTTTTCTTATAGTGGTGGTAATGTCCGGAGCGGCAGATTAGGGGTTAATAAGTATAATGTAAATGTCGGCAATGTCGGGGGCGGCAGATTAGGGGTTAATAAGTGTAAGAATAGGGGTGTTTAGGCTCGGGGTTTATGTTAGGGTGTTAGGTGTAAACATAAAATTTGTTTCCCCATAGGAATCAATGGGGATGCGTTACGGAGCTTTACGCTGCTTTTTTTGCAGGTGTTAGACTTTTTTTCAGTCGGCTCTCCCCATTGATGTCTATGGGGAAATCGTGCACAAGCACATAAAACCAGCTCACCGCTGCCTTAAGCAGTGCTGGTATTGGAGTGCGGTATGGAGCACAATTTTGCTCTACGCTCACTTTTTGCCTGTTAAGGCCGGGTTTATGAAAACCTGTAATACCAGCGCTGTAGGTAAGTGAGCGGTGACAATAACTTGCAAGTTAGTACCGCACCGCTCTTACCGCAAAACTTGTAATCTTAGCAGTATGATTTTAAAATTAAGAAAACTATCAAATTTAAACATAACACTAGCATCCTGGTTGTGGGGCACAAGCATTACAAGCATTACCTCAAAAGGATAAAAGCAAAGTCAGCTGAAGAGTGGTAAGAACTTCTGCTCCAAAGCTGAACATGGGTGGTGAGCGGTGTCTATGGACATATACTACTTGTAACAGGCTCACCAGCCATGTCCAGCTCAGGAGGGCATTGCAGCGATGCTCTTGAGCTCACTACTATAACATTGTGTTTAACGTCTTTGTATGGGTTCCAGCAGTGTGTCCAAAGCTTAGGCCATCATCTACAGCTGATCTACCATGTGATTTCTCAAGACCAGTGAAAATGTGGCCTCAAGGTAACGAAAAAACTTAAATTATGCTTACCAGATAATTTTCTTTTCTTCTGTACGGGGAGAGTCCACAGCTGCATTCATTACTTTTGGGAAATACAGAACCTGGCCACCAGGAGGAGGCAAAGACACCCCAGCCAAAGGCTTAAATACCTCCCCCACTTCCCCCATCCCCTTATCATTCTGCCAAGGGAACAAGGAACAGTAGGAGAAATATCAGGGTGAAAAGGGTGCCAGAAGAACGAATAAAAAATAATCTAAGGCCGCCCACAGAAAAATAACGGGCGGGGAGCTGTGGACTCTTTCTGTACAGAAGAAAAGAAAATTATCTGGTAAGTTTTTCTTCTTAAAACGGGGAGAGTCCACAGCTGCATTCATTACTTTTGGGAAATCAATACCCAAGCTTATAGAGGACACTGAATGCAAGCGGGCGGGAACAAAAATGCGGCCCATTCTGATGGCACCACAGCCTGTCACAACCCAAACTCCCGATAAAAAAACTACTTCAACAGAAGCAGAAGGAACAAAAATAAAAAGAGGACAAGGTAACTGCCCATCAATTAGAACCATAAGGATCCCTATTAGAGACCACTCATAAATTCTGGACTCCACTGAGCACAAAAGCCTCTGAGGAGACAAAAGTCCCACTGTCTAGAAACACCCAAAAATTAAACCCTCTTCATGATCAATGGCAAGGGAAATAAACTCCCCACACCACATCATGCTCCCTAACTAAAAAGAAAGGAAGAATCAGATAAGAAGGTCCGAGAGAACCTCCAGAAACAATCCCCGAAGACTCAAGGACAAAACAGAGGGAGATGCCGCTAGCATAACTCAAAAAGGAGCGGACTACCAGGCAGCAAGAGGACAAAGCCCCGTAGAGAATATTCTACCGACGGAGGAGAGCAAAGAAAGGAATACATTTCAAACCACCTCCTACATGAATCCAAAAGGAACCAATGTAAAGCCTTAACCAGAACCGAAGTCCCAGAAGGACAAAAGGTAGAACAAAACTACCTTACCACAGACAGCTATTTAGCACAGAGAAACTAAACACCCGTAGGTCAGAAAAAACACAGAAAGCAGGGCGGACCAATTCCCCCACCTACTAGAAAATTGGGTAAGGGAGGACAACAGCCTGACCAAAATGAAGAACCAGCTACCCGCTAAGGCAAGGTTCCCGAACCAACTGCAAGGCCTCCCAACTTAAGGAAGGAGCACTCAAGGTTCATGATACGTGGTCAATGCCCAAACAGAGCAGTCAGAATTCCTGACCCCTACGCCGATCGAACTGTCCTATCAAAGAAGCGACTGGCAAGGTCCCCAAAGGACAAGAGAGATTAAAAAATCCCAGTATCGACAAGGCCCGGAGATAAATAATGAATTTCCAGCTACAATTTCTTAAGGAAAAAGAAACCAGGGTACCTATCCTCATATCCCCTCAGAAACCTGAAGGGAGGGTACACTCAGACAAGAGAAACCCTTGACCCACAGGTCTCCTAGAGACAGAAGAGGAAAACCACCTCAGGAGGAGTCAACTGGATAGGCGTAGAACAGATCCTCCAAAATAGAAGGAAAACGAAGAAACCTAGGAATACTCCAGTAGAAAAATTCCCAGAAAAAACATCCTCCACTTTTCCAGAAGAGAGAAAGAGAACCGCCCCAGTATGAACCAGGAGATTTCCCTAGGACCGGAAAACCAAGCCTGCTACTGGACGCCAGAAAGATCCAAAGATTCTGAAAATCAGAAAAACAGATTAACCCAAATGCCAAGACAAAGACAAGGACTAGGTTAAAAAACGGACACCCAGAACCAGGAGCCGGATCAAAACCAAGAAACCTTGTAGAGCAACCACAAAGTTACACCTCTTGGAAATGAAAATGCACAAGAGCTTGAACTCTGATCTCTAAAGAAGTATCCCAGTGACTGTCCACTCAGCCCCAAGGGTTCTAGGATAACACTCACAAATTCTGAAGACAAAGGTAGGACCTGCAAGAGATCAGAACTCAAACCTTAATGATTAATCCCTGTTTGAAAGAATATGACAGTCTCTAAAGATCCAGTCTGGATCAACCCCGGAAACTACAGCTCAAGGAATTAATGAATGAACGAGCATCCTAAATCTGCTATCAGGCGACGGCAAGAGAGACGGCATAACAATCACCCAGATATCCTAGAATATAGGATAAAAAAAGAGAATACTGCAAAGAAAACGGTCCCTAAGAACCTGGTCTCCTCAACTAGAATGTCCTACCCCAAAAGGAAAGGGGAAGTGAAAAATACAGCAATCCTCGAAAAAGAGCAGAGAAGCACTGGCGAAGGAGATCTGAACCAAAATAGGACAATGCAATCCACAATTAAGCACCGATCGAGAAATTAATCACCACCTACACTGAAGATCTCCATGCAGTCATCTGATTCCCCGACCCTCAGAAGGAAGGACTCTAGCTCCTGTCCGAAGGACCTCAGGAGCTACAAATATACTGCCATAGCAGGAATTCGTAATCCCAGCTAACCATGCGAGTTATGCAGGCACAAACGCTTAGTATGGCGTACGAACCAAACATCGGACGACCCACCAAGATGAAATAAACTAGGACCAGCCTGATATCTAGGATAGAAGGGCCTCCTATAGCTTGTAGGAACAAGAAAACAACCTCTTAACAAGAAGTAAGCAAACTTAGTACCCAAACAGGACCAGCCTGTTGTCAAGGATACAACATATCTGATATAAACCTCCAAAGAACAAAGTGAACTAATACCCAACCAGGACCAGCCTGATGTCCAGGGTACGACGAACTGTTCAAGGGCCAACTGAAAGTTCAAAACCCTAGCAGGGCTAGACTGAATAAAACGACAAACAATAGACAAATAAGCTCTGAGGCTTAAACATAGTCTCTTATTTATTTATTTTTTGACCTTCCGTCGGAAGCAACAACTATCACGACCATACAATCGCTAGTATATAAATCCCAAAGAAGAAACATTTTCCTAAAAGGAAAAGTCTACAACAGTCTCGTGCCCCGGAAATAAAAGAAATAAAACACATCCTAACCGGATTAAAAGAAAGTAGGTAGCACCCGCAGGTGAACGCCAAAAAGGAATGGGAACACTAACAGGGCCAGCCTGTCAGATCTGATTACTCAAGAGCTGAGAACTGGGATTAGATAAACAAACGAACATCAGGAGTAGGATTTCCATCCCTCCATTCGTCTAGTGCTGTTCGCCATCCAATTAAGAAGACTGAGGATCAGGAGAACTGAAATCCTCCAAAGTCTCCAACACATGCCTCAGCAGTACATACAGGAGCGTCAGTCTGAATCTAAAGGCAAAACTCACCTCCAGCAGGGCATCTGAAGGCCCTGATCCTGAAAGCTGAACCCCTGAAGTCTCAGAGGGAACTGCTCCCCCAGAGGAAAAACCCGTCTCATCTGACGCCCCCTGGTTAGGAGGACACGGATAAGCTATTCTCTTGCAATCAGGAAGATGTAAGTGCACCAACACCAAAGATATGGCCATGCGCAACCGTGCAGCAACCTCTGGTGGAAATAAGCCTTCTTCCAGAGAAGGGGTAACAGTATTTGGGACAACTGCCTGTGTAGGAACAGAAAATTCCAGGGGCCGCACCTCGCAGGACCCAGAATCCTCAGAGGCGGACGGCTCAGCGGTCTCTAATCTCTCCCCAGTGGGAGAAGAGAGCCCTCTATTACGACATACGGAACATAATTCATTGGGCAGGATTACCCGGGCCTCCATACAATCTAAGCAGGTAACAGCATCTGAATCAGAGAAATTCTCCTCTGAAAAATCAGAATCCTCCATAACTTGACTGACTAAATTATGGACAAAAATAACTGGCACCTCAAACCCCCAATGGCTGGGGCACTCACCACTTCCTATGACCCAGACAAGTAGAGAACAGACCCTCACCACCGACACTCGGTCAAGAATACGTAAATGGAGAACGAAAACGTGACCACACCCGGTCACAAGGTGCAACATGCAGGCCAAGGAAAAGCTTGCCAGTCCCCAAGAACTGCGAAGCTCGAAAAACCTGTACGTTCCGTAAAAGCCATGAGCACCAACATCTTTACACATAAGCAGACAGAATCACATAACAAACATTATTAAAGTCCCCCACTGTTCAATAACCCCCCTCAGGAGATATTACCCCTTAATTCCATAAAGATAAAGGAGTCCCACTGAGTCCCTGTCTTCTATTATTACATTATATTCCCAAAGTGAAAATGAAACAATTTTACCAAAATTTATGCCGTGGAACAATAACACTGTCCTTCAAGTTTGACAGATAGTAGCGTTGCTTCTGACATGGACTTGAGTTTAGAAAGCAGACAGCGAAACCCATCAACGCTGATTGCTTAAGGAGCTGTTAATATGAGCCGGGATGGTTTCGCAGAAAGATTCTCCCTGCATCTCAGAACTCCAATATATATCCGTGCTCTCACTGAGAGGCTGACAGGACTACTTAAAACTTCAGTTCTATCTCAAAGAGTACTACCCTCCATAAGAAACTATTCTGTAATCTTCTGAAACTTCTCTGCCAACCTCCTATGACAAAAGGCAATGAGGGATGAGGGAAGTGGGGGAGGTATTTAAGCGTTTGGCTGGGGTGTCTTTGCCTCCGCTTGGTGGCCAGGTTCTGTATTTCCCAAAAGTAATGAATGCAGCTGTGGACTCTCCCTGTTTTAAAAAGAAAAGATTTGTTTTGCACATGTATATCTGCACCAAAAATGTTTTATATGAGTATGTCCTTGTCTGGCATCATGTAGTAACTTTGATTGTTCTGCATACATGTTCAATAAAGTGTTATTATAATTTATTATTTAGTACATTATAGTGTGTAATTCGACACCTGGCTTGTAAGCCATAAATCCTTTCAAACCCTAACATTAATATTACTTGCATCATGTATGCAAGTAGATCATTAATAATAATTAGTGAGCACACTTTAGAATAGGATTGATATCACAAAGTATCATATTGAGTAATTGCGTGCTTAATCATTTACTTTATAAATGAAGATGAAATTGAAAGCATTAAAGGTGTCTGAATGGTAAACTTTGTTTGTATGTTAGCATACTATGCCTACAGAATACATCATAATTGCAAACTGATGTAAATGATGAGTATCTGCAAACATGATACACTGGGGGAGTATATGTTAGCAGAACACAAAACAAATATGGGAAATTTAACAGTACCTGCATGTTATCCTTCTGGTATTCCTTGATGAAGTGATGTGTAAATACGCGAATAACAGTAATTACTCTAAAGTTTCCATCACATTCCAGAAGTGCATTCCTAGGCATTAAAAAATATATGCAATGTTAAACAACCAATTGACCTGCCAGTTGGCTATGCCCAAAATGCATCATTTCAACATATTTAATTTTCTTTGAATACTAGATTTTTTTTTTTAATTTATAGATATATTTTTTAAGCAGAACATTTGCATGTGACAGTCATAAGCAATGCTCTAGATACCAGAGTTATTTAATGTTCGCTCCCTACCAAATTGTACAATGCTCTGTTTCATACACATATGCCCAACTCAATGGACCATTCAGAAAAAAAAAGAAAGAAAAAAAAATATTGTCAAATGTTGATTCTTAAAAAAAAAAAAAAAGAAAAAAAAACCCCACAAAAAAATAAACAAACTGACGTTGTTTGTATTGTTAGTTTTGCAAATATCCATTTCTGTCTACCTGTATGTATTGAACATTTTTATTTTTCATTACAATGTCCCTTTAGGAACAAATTCGGATAGAATGATACAGGTACAAAAACCCTTTAGTTAAATTGTTTGGGACCGTAAAAGGTTTGGATTTCAGGGTATTTGTATATTTGCAAATGAGACAGCTTGGAGAGTGAATGATTCCAATTGTAAACAACAATATTATATGCCGTTTAGGCAATATTTACATGTCATAATAAAGCTAATACATGCAGCCTAAAGGTAGTTTTATATAATTTGTAATACTTTAGATACATAGTATCATAAGAAAGATAGTATAGTACTGTAATCAGAAATGTTATATTTGTTATTTAAATAAATATAGACTAGCATTTGCTTTGTAGAAAACAAAAATTAAACCAAAGACGCAGGCAGAGAAGATTGTGACTTACTGGCAGTGATAAAAAAATAGTAATTTTTGATAACTTTAATAATATTTTTTTTTATAAAAAACTCTGGATTATGTAATAATTCTGAATTTTGGAATTACAGATTTGGTGATTTGTACCTGATTACTCAAAGCAAAGATTAGCATGAGAATAATATGCAGATAAATGTTTTTTTTAATTTCTATTGTTATATAAAAATTTTTTTTAAAAAAGGGTAACGTTTTAGTTGTCAAGCAATGGGTGCCACGATATAACTTATGTTTCGTTATTTGCTATAAATACTACAGTCAACAACCTGTTTTGCTTTAAGGACTTCTCCAGAATGGCTCCTATTTTGTAGAACGCTCTGCCTCGCACCACTAGACTCTCCCCTAGTTTTCAAGCAGATGGAGGTTTTTGCTGGAGGATTTTTGAGATCCAGCCTGATAAACAAAAACTACGGGTAGTGCCTTGTTAATCGTGAGTTGCCCCTTTTATTGCAATCTGTTGTATGGAAATGTTATCACCTTGTGTGTGTTTCATGTAATTTCAGCTGATGGTGCTCCAGGATTTGTGCTGCCCTAGTGATCTCAGGAGTTTCACCCAATAAGGATATTCCATATTAGTTTTTTTGGCTGCATTGAACTATAATATTTAATACTAATTTTCCTTTCTTTATAGACTTATGTCATAGTATGTTTAACTTGTATATGAGCCCCCTTTATAGATATTTTGATATCTATTATTTAATTGCTACTTCTAACAAACGGCTAGATTACGAGTTGTGTGTTAACCTGAAAAAGCAGCGTTAACAGGTCCTAACGCTGCTTTTTTACTACCACTGGTATTACGAGTCTTGCAGGTTTAGGGGCACCGCACACTTTTTTGGCCTTACCGCAAAACACGTAAACTTCGTAAACCCTTTGTTCTATGGGACTTCCATAGCGCTGGTATTACGAGTCTGTCCTGGGAGGCCAAAAAGCGAGCGTTATACCCTCTACCTCCAAGATCCGTAACGCATTCTAAAGTCAGTAGTTATGAGTTTTACACTACAACGCTGTAGCATAAAACTCATAACTAAAGTGCTAAAAAGTACACTAACACCCATAAACTACCTATTAACCCCTAAACCGAGGCCCTCCCGCATCGCAAACACTATAATACAATTTTTTACCCCTAATCTGCCGCTCCGCACATCGCCGCCACTATAATAAACATGTTAACCCCTAAACCGCCGCTCTCCCGCCTCGCAAACACTAGTTAAATATTATTAACCCCTAATCTGCCGCCCCTAACATCGCTGCCACCTACATTATACTTATTAACCCCTAATCTGCCATCCCCAACGTCGCCGCCACTATATTAAATGTATTAACCCCTAAATCTAAGTCTAACCCTAACTTAAATATAATTTAAATAAATCTAAATAAAATTACTATAATTAACTAAATTATTCCTATTTAAAACTAAATACTTACCTATAAAATAAACCCTACGCTAGCTACAATATAACTAATAGTTACATTGTAGTTAGCTTAGGGTTTATTTTTATTTTACAGGCAAGTTTGTATTTATTTTAACTAGGCAGAATAGTTATTAAATAGTTATTAACTATTTAATAACTACCTAGCTAAAATAAATACAAATTGACCTGTAAAATAAAACCTAACCACTACAATTAAATAAATTAACTAAATTAAATACAATTAAATAAATTACATTAAATTAGCTAAATCACAAAAAAACAACAACACTAAATTACAGAAAATAAACAAATTACAGATCTTTAAACTAATTACACCTAATCTAATAGCCCTATCAAAATAAAAAAAAGCCCCCCCCCCCCACAAAAAAATAAAAAAAACCCTAGCCTAAACTAAACTATCAATAGCCCTTAAAAGGGCCTTTTGCGGGGCATTGCCCCAAAGTAATCAGCTCTTTTACCTGTAAAAAAAAAAAAACTACAAACAACCCCCCCAACAGTAAAACCGACCACCCACACAACCAACCCCCCAAATAAAAGCCTAACTAAAAAAAAACTAAGCTCCCCATTGCCCTGAAAAGGGCATTTGGATGGGCATTGCCCTTAAAAGGGCAGTTAGCTCTTTTTGTGGCCCAAAGCCCTAATCTAAAAATAAAACCCAGCCTTAAAAAACCTAACACTAACCCCCTGAAGATCGACTTACTGTTCTGAAGACCGGACATCCATCCTTAAAGGTACATTAAACCCAATTTCTTTCTTTCATGATTCAGATAGAGAATACAATTTTAAACAACTTTCTAATTTACTTCTATTATATAATTTGCTTTATTCTCTTGATATTCTTTCCTGAAAAGCATATCTAGATAGGCTCAGTAGCTTCTGATTGGTGGCTGCACATAGATGCCTCATGTGATTCGCTCACCAATGTGCATTGCTATTTCTTTAACAAAGGATATCTAAAGATTGCACCAAATTAGATAATAGAAGTACATTGGAATGTTGTTTAAAATTGTATTCTTTATCTGAATCGCGAAATAAATTTTTGGGTTTAATGGCCCTTTAAGGAATGCTCCGCGTCGGATGTCTTGAAGATGGAGCCGATCCGCGTCAGATGGATGAAGATTGAAGATGCCGTTTGGATGAAGACTTCTGCCCGTCAGGAGGATCACTTCGCCCGGCTTGGATGAAGACTTCTCCCGGCTTCGTTGAGGACTTCAGCCCGGTTGGATGAAGACTTCTGCCGCTTCCTTGATAATGGATGTCCGGTCTTCAGAACAGTAAGTCGATCTTCAGGGGGTTAGTGTTAGGTTTTTTTAAGGGTGTATTGGTTGGGTTTTATTTTTAGGTTAGGGCTTTAGGCCGCAAAAGAGCTAACTGCCCTTTTAAGGGCAATGCCCATCCAAATGCCTTTTTCAGGGCAATGGGGAGCTTAGGTTTTTTTAGTTAGGCTTTTATTTGGGGGGTTGGTTGTGTGGGTGGTGGGTTTTACTGTTGGGGGGGTTGTTTATTATTTGTTTTACAGGTAAAAGAGCTGATTACTTTGGGGCAATGCCCCGCAAAAGGCCCTTTTAAGGGCTATTGATAGTTTAGTTTAGGCTAGGTTTATTTTTTTGGGGGGGTTTATTTTGATACGGCTATTAGATTAGGTGTAATTAGTTTAAATATCTTGTAATTTGTTTATTATTTTCTGTAATTTAGTGGGGGTTTTTATTTGTACTTTAGCTAATTGTATTTAATTTTATTTAATTTAGGTCATTTATTTAATTGTAGTGTAGTGTTAGGTGTTAGTGTAACTTAGGTTAGGTTTCATTTTACAGGTACTTTTGTATTTATTTTAGCTAGGTAGTTATTAAATAGTTAATAGCTATTTAGCAACTATTCTACCTAGTTAAAATAAATACAAATAAACCCTAAGATAGCTACAATGTAACTATTAGTTATATTGTAGCTAGCTAAGGGTTTATTTTACAGGTAAGTATTTAGTTTTAAATAGGAATTATTTAGGTAATAATATTAATTTTTATTTAGATTTATTGTAATTATATTTAAGTTAGGGGTGTTAATACATTTAGTATAGTGGCGGCGACATTGGGGGCGGCAGATTAGGGGTTAATAAATGTAGGTAGGTGGCGGCGATGTTAGGGATGGCAGATTAGGGGTTAATAATATTTAAAAACTAAGGTTTGCAAGGCTGGAGTGTGGCGGTTTAGGGGTTAATATGTTTATTATAGTGGCGGCAACGTCTATAGCTTGTTCCAGTTCAGGTGTCAAGATCACAGGACCTTAGTGAGCCAATGGCTATAGCGGATTACCGGGAATTGTAAATTCTTTCTGTTGAGATTAAAAAGTGTGTGTACCAAAACACTTTGTGATTTCTAATGCAGATTTTTGGAGTAATCTTTGTTAGATGAGAGTATATATCAGAGCGCTCTGATTTTTGACACAGCTTATCATCCTTTAATCATCTACACATTTCAGCTTAACAGCCTTTTTCAAGATCATTGGCTCACTAAGGTGCTGTGATCTTGACACCTGAACCGGAACAAGCTACCTTGAGGAGAGAGCGGCTGAATCTTGGAGGGCATCGTATCTAGATGCCAAGCCAGACTGAGAACGGTAAAACCTTGGAAGGTGAAAGTCTGAGTGCCGGAACCCTGGGTAAGCTGTAAACTTGCATAATACATGCAGAGAAATCATTGAAGATTTTGTATTCTGGGAAGGAGTCACGGACTCTAAATATTGAAGTGTACAGTTTAATATAAAGAGTAATCTTCCTATATCAGCTGAATTTCTACCTTAGTCCTACTATACGAGTCACTTATTGCAATTTAAACTGGACAATCTTTGTAGGTTTTTTAACCTTTTTGCTGGACAGTTACCCGCAATCAATATATAACAGTGGCTGCTACATTTGCACTCATTTGTGTTTGCAACTATTGTTTAGGCACTTATTTGTGTTTGCAACATTGGTCTAAGCAGTATAATGAATGTTATAAGTTTTTATCTGTGTTTAATGTATAACTTTTAACCACCGGTGGTAGCATTTTTATTTTTATTTCTTGTTTATAAATAAATATTGTTATTGAATACTTGCTCTGTGGAATTTCAGGTATTTTGATTATTTATTGTCATATTTTTGATCTCTATAGCTGCTTGTGTTTAGCGCTCCTGATTTTTGTAATTTTTATCTTTCATTTTTTAAAGTGGTTGGGGTAGCACTTTACTTGAGGTAGCTTTGGCTATTTTTTAGGGGCTGTATATTTCTAGTTTAAAAACCCGTAATACCAGCGCTGCATGTAAGTGAGCGGTGAGAGAAAACTGCTTGTTAGCACCACATAGCCCCTAACGCAAAACTCGTAATCTGGCCGTAAGGAAATGACTTGTGACAAATTAAAACTCCAATGGCTGTAGGCATATGTTGAAATTAAAAAACAGTGTGATACATGTCAGCTGTTGCACTAATACATTTCAAGAGGGGTGGTAATAAGAACAAAAAAATATATTAAAACGGAAAAAAAATGGATACGTTTACTACAGTGTCAGAAGCAAGTGGATTAATCGAACAGTTGGAAATTAAATGTTTTGTTTATAATTATTATTGTGCCATCTAGTGGCTGACATGATGTATTGTGATTTTTTTAATTTGTATTTAAAGGGACAGTCTAGTCCAAAATAAACTATCAGGATTAAGATAGAGAATGTAATTTTAAACAATTTTCCAATTTACTTTTATCAACAATTTTGCTTTGTTCTCTTGGTATTCAAAGTTGAAAGCTAAACCTAGGAGATTCATATGCTAATTTCTAAGCCCTTGAAGGCCGCCTCTTCACTCAGGGCATTTTGACAGTGTTTCACCACTAGAGGGTGTTAGTTCATGTGTGTCATATAGTTAACACTGTGCTCACGCACGTGGAGTTCAGGTGAGCCAGCTCTGATTGGCTAAAATGGATGTCTGTCAAAAGAACTGATATAAGGGGCACCCTGCAGAGGCAAATCACAGAGGTAAAAGGTGTAATATATAACTGTGTTGGTTGTGCAAAACTAGGTAATGGGTAATAAAGAGATTATCTATCTTTTTAAACAATAACATTTCTGATGTAGACTGCCCCTTTAAGGAATATGGTATTGTCTCAATTTTCAATTTATTCCACAGTGTTAAAGGGACATGAAAAACATAAATTATGCTTACCTGATAATTTCATTTCCATCTGTATGGGAAGAGTTCACAGCTGCATTCCTTACTTGTGGAGAATACTGAACCTGGCCACCAGGAGGAGGCAAAGACACCCCAGCCAAAGGCTTAAATACCTCCACCATTTCCTCATAACCCCAGTCATTCTACCGAGGGAACAAAGAACAGTAGGAGAAATATCAGGGTGAAAAATGTGCCAGAAGAAAACATTTCAAATTTAGGGCCGCCCATCGGAGAACACGGGCGGGAGCTGTGGATTCCTTCCATACAGATGGAAATGAAATTATCAGGTAAGCATAATTTATGTTTTCCATCTTAATATGGGAAGAGTCTACAGCTGCATTCCTTACTTGTGGGAAACATATACCCAAGCTCTAGAGCACACAGAATGTTAACAGGAGGCAAAAAAAGAGGCGGACACTAATCTGAGGGCCCCACAGCCTGCAAAACCTTTCTCCCGAAGGCTGCTTCAGCAGAAGCAAAACCATCAAACTTTCAAAAATGTTGGAAAAAGTATGTAAGGAGAACCAGATAGCCACCTTACAAATTTGATCCATAGAGGCCTCATTTTTGAAGGCCCAAGAGAAACCACTGCTCTCGTAGAATGAGCCGTAATCCTCAGAAGAAGCTCATGTCCCGCCGTTTCTATGTTAAACGGATGACACTCTTCGGACAAAAAGATAATGATGTCGAAGAGGCCCTCCGGCCCCTACGCTTCCCGGAAAAGAGAACAAACAGAGAAAGAGGTTTGTCTAAATTCCTTTGTGGCCCGAAGATAGAACTTCAAGGCACAAACTACATCCAGAATACGTTGTAAACATTCTTTCGACGAAGAAAGATTAGGACATAAGAAAGGAACCACAATCTCTTGATAGATGTTGTGAATTGACACAACCTTAGGAAGAAACCTAACTTGGTTAGAAAAACAGCCTTATCGGCATGAAAAGGCAGATAAGGAGGGATGCATTTCAAGGCAGCAATCACAGATACTCTGCGTGCAGAAGCAATAGCCAGTAGAAAAAGAACCTTCCAAGACAACAATTTAATGTCCACTTCATGCATAGGCTCCAAGAGGACCCGTTGAAAAACCTTAAGGACAAGATTTAAACTCCAAGGAGGAGCCTTAGATCTAAACACAGGTCTGATCCCAGCAGAGCCTTAACAAATGGCTGCACATCTGGAAGCTCTGCAAACCTCTTGTGCGGTAACACAGACAGGGCCGAAAACTGTCCCGTCAGGGGACTTAGCAGAAAAGCCCTTCTCCAGTTCATCCTGGAGAACAGAATAAGTAGGTCCACCACACCTTATGATAGATGCGACAAGCAACCAGCTTACGAGCTTGAATGAGAGTAAAAATAACTCTCTCAGAAAACCATCTCTTGGCTAGGACTAAGCGTTCAATCTCCACGCAGTAAGCTGCAGAGAATTTAGACATTGATGAACAAAGAGACCTTGGTCAGCAGATCCTTGCAACAAGGTAACTTCCACCGAGGAGATGACGGCATCCCCACTAGATCCGCGAACAATATCCTTTGCGGCCAACATGGAGCGGTCAGTATCACTGACGCCTGCATGACTCGAGCCACTACACTAGGAAGTAGTGGAAACAGTCGGAAAGGATAAATCAGATTGAATCTCCAAGGCACCGCTAATGCATCTGTTAGCTCCACCTGAGGATCCCTGTACCTCGACCCCTATCTGGGTAGCTTGGTATAAAGACGTTATAAGATCTACCTCTTACAAATCTCTGCAAACACTCGGGATAGAGAGACCATTCTCTCTGATGGAAGGATTGTCTGCTGAGGAAATCCGCTTCCCAGTTGTCCACACCCGGAATGTGGGTCGCTGAAAGCGAACAAATGCGGGTCTCCCCCACACCAGAATCCGAGATACTTCCCTCAACACTAGGGAGCTTCTCGTTCCCCCTGATAGTTGATGTAAGCCACCAAGGATATATTGCTTGATTAGAATCTGATTAACTTGGACAAACGCAGCAGAGGCCAAGCCTTCAGAGCATTATATATTTCCTGAAGAACCAAAATGAGATCAGGAGAGAGCTTTACCTTCTGAGACCAGAGGTCCTGTGTTTTCCTGGCACTCCAAACAGCTCCCCATCCTGACAGACTCGCAAACCATAGTCACAATCACCCAGGATGGTCTTGAGACAGACGTCCCTCAAGACAAGTGATCCGGACAAAACCACCAAGAGAGCGATTCTCCCGATTAGTTGACCTGAGAAATATGTTGAGACAGATCCGAATGATCGCCGTTCCACTAGTTCAGCATGCGCAGTTGCAACAGTCTGAGGTGATACCTGGCAAAGGAAATGTCCAAGCCGGACACCATGAGACCAATCACCTCCATACACCGAGCCACAGATGACCTTAAGGAGATCTGAAGGGCAAGACATGTTGAAGCTAGCTTGCAACATCTCTGGTCTGTTAGAAATATTCTCATGTCTATGGAGACTATTATAGTACCCGAGATACAAGAGAACTCTCTCTAGATTATCTGCCATCCATGGGATCGAAGAAGACAGAGGAGCTATTCAGAATGGTCCACTCTTCGAAAAATTTCTTTAGCTAGACCAAACGGAAGGGCAATAAACTGGAAGTGCTGGTCCATGAATGCAAACCTTAGGAACTGGAAGTGGTCCCTGAGAATTGGTAAGTGAAGGGCGCATCCTTTAGATCTATCGTGGTCATGAACTACCCCTCTCAAACGAGGGGAAGAGTGGACCTTATTGTCTCCATCTTAAACAAGGGGACATTTAAAAATCTGCTTAAGCACTTTAGGTTCTCCTAGGGACCATGAAAGGTTTGAATAGGCAAACCTCTCACTGGGATAGGCACCGGGACAATAACTCCTAGAGGACAGATCCTGTACACCCCAGAAAGGCTTCCCTCCTTTCTGGTCAGGAAGACAGGAGGAATCTGCCCTTGGGTGGCTGAGACTTAACACATATCTTGTAACTCCAGGGCACATGGATCCTGCACGTCCCTGAACCAAGCGACTGAAAAGAGCGACAGTCTGCCCCCTACACGATCCAGAAGAGGACCAGGGACCGCACATTAATGCCGACGTCAACTTGGCAGGCTTCTTGCTCTGCTTGGATTTATTCCAGGACTGAGCCAGCTTCCAAGAACTCTTGGTTTGCTCCGGCTTAGCGGAGGACTGCTGATATGGGCTTTATCAGAACGAAAAGAAAGAAAATCATCCCTTAGATTAGTCCATATACTCTTGCGGTATGAGGGCACCCTTGCCCCCTGAGACCGTGGGGATAATTGAGTCCAGGCCTGGATCAGACAAAATCATTCCCTTAAAGGGAGGGAAGAAATCTAGACCTGGAAGTCATATCCACAAACCATGACTCGAGCCAGAACCCGACGGGCCTGAACAGAAAAAGCTGAAGCCATAGCATTCAAGCGAATAAACTGCCTAATAGCAGCACAAATAAAAGAATTAATAACCCTCAAGGCCATAAATCTTTTCTGAGTAACGTTTGTGGGACCCTCCACCCCGATCAATCCTATAAGGAGTCACGCCTGAAGGCAGTTTCTCCAATAACCGCGGCAACAGCTGCTGCCGGTTGAAACAAATATCCCGTATGTTGAAACATCCTTCCTAAGAGAGTCTCTATCTTTTATCCATGGGCTCTTCAAACGAAGAACTATCCTCAAGCAGGATAGTAGTATGTTTAGCAAGGGTGAAGATAACGCCATCCCATTTAGAGACGGAACCTCACAACTCCAATAATAGTCCAGGACCGGGGACGATTTGTTAAAGGAGAAGAGGGGGAAAAGGAATCCAATCCTGTCCCATTCATTCATAATAATGTTCCCCATCTGACAGGAGCAGGGAAGGATAAGGTACCAACCCTGTCCTCAAACTCTATACAATTTAGGAATTAAAGGTTCATCAGGCATTTTGGCCTCTGAATTCGCCAAAAACTTCCTTTAGAAGAAAGCGCAAATTCCTAAACTAAAGTCTGGTTCCTCCGCAGCCGGAGGTTTAGAGGCAGCAGACTCCGATCCAGAATGTTCATACTCTGAAGTCTCAGAAAGAACTTCATCCTCAAATAACCCTCAGTTAAATCCAATAAATTATCTGATGTACTCTGGGAAGGAATATAATATTTAACCTTTCGCTTGCGCTTAGCAGGGAGCGGTAAAGCATTAAAGGCCACAGACACCGCTGTCTGAACTGTGCAGTAACGTCTGGTAAAAAAAGGCCCCCTCCAGATGGAGGATTAGCAATGGTACGTGAAAACTGCATGTGTAGCGATATAATAATGTAGGGTACGCACCTCACTTGACGACAACTCCTACGAGGTGGACGGCTCCGTGGTATCAAATATGCTTGATATTATCACATTATCAAGGCATATGGAACATAATTGAGAGGGTGGAACTAAGGCCTCTTCACCACATAAAAACATAATTTATGTAAGAACTTACCTGATAAATTCATTTCTTTCATATTAGCAAGAGACCATGAGCTAGTGACGTATGGGATATACATTCCTACCAGGAGGGGCAAAGTTTCCCAAACCTTAAAATGCCTATAAATACACCCCTCACCACAACCACAATTCAGTTTAACGAATAGCCAAGAAGTGGGGTGATAAGAAAGGAGCGAAAGCATCAAAAAAATAAGGAATTGGAATAATTGTGCTTTATACAAAAAAATCATAACCACCACAAAAAAGGGTGGGCCTCATGGACTCTTGCTAATATGAAAGAAATGAATTTATCAGGTAAGTTCTTACATAAATTATGTTTTCTTTCATGTAATTAGCAAGAGTCCATGAGCTAGTGACGTATGGGATAATAAATACCCAAGATGTGGAACTTCCACGCAAGAGTCACTAGAGAGGGAGGGATAAAATAAAGACAGCCAATTCCGCCGAAAAATGAATCCACTACCCAAAGCAAAAAAGTTTCAATTTTTATAATGAAAAAAACTGAAATTATAAGCAGAAGAATCAAACTGAGACAGCTGCCTGAAGTACCATTCTACCAAAACTGCTTCTAAAGAAGAGAAAACATCAAAATGGTAGAACATAGTAAAAGTATGCAAAGAAGACCAAGTCATTGCTTTGCAAATCTGATCAACAGAAGCTTCATTCTTTAAAAAACCCAGGAAGTAGAAACTTATCTAGTAGAATGAGCCGTAATCCTCCGAGGCGGGAATCCACCCGACTCCAAATAAGCATGATGAATCAAAAGTTTAAGCAAGATGCCAAATAAATGGCAGAAGCTTTTTGACCTTCCTAAAACCAGAAAAGATAAAAAATGGACTAGAAGTCTATCTGAAATTTGAATAGCTTCAACATAGAAAGTAAGAATCTCACCAAAGAAGTCTTAGGAAAACAATTATTCCTCCCTAATGTTTGTTAGAATTTATAACTTTAGGTAAGAATTGAAATGAGGACAGCAAAAACCACCTTTTCCTGATGAAAAAAATCAGAAAAAAAGAGATTCACAAGAAAGAACAGATAATTCAAAAGCTGTTCTAGCTGAAGAGATGTCCAAAAAGAACAATACTTTCCATGAAAGTAATTAATGTCCAGAGCAAGCATATGCTCAAATAGAAGAGCCTGAAAAACCTTCAGAACCCAATTAAGACTCCAAGGAGGAGAAATTGGCTTAATGACAGGTTTGTTACGAATCAAAACCTGAAAAAAATGATGAATATCAGGAAGTAACACTGCCTTATCCTGATGAAAAATCAGAAAAAGATATTCACAAAAAAGAGCAGATAACTCAAAAATTCTTCTAGCAGAAGAAATAACCAAAAGGAACAATACTTTTCCAAGAAAGTATTTTAATGTTCAGAAAATGCATAGTTTCAAACGGAGGAGCCTGTAAAGCCCTCAGCACCAAATTGAGACTCCAAAGAGGAGAGATTGAATTAATGACAGGCTTGATACGGACCAAAGCCTGAACAAAACAATGAATATCAGGATGATTAGCAATCTTTCTGTGAAAAAAAGAACAGAGAGAGTAGAGATTTGTCCTAACAAGAACTGCAGACAAAACCTTATCCAAACCAACCTGAAAAAAATAATAAAATTCTATGAATTTTAAAAGAATGCCAAGAAAAGTTGGTCTTCCAGACTCAATAATAAATCTTTCTAGAGACAGATTAACAAGCCTGAAACCAAGCGATCAATCTCCATCCCTTCAAATTTAATGATTTGAGATCCTGATGGAAAAAATGGACCTTGAGAAAGAAGGTCTGGTTTAAACGGAAGTGTCCAAGGTTGGCAACTGGCCATCCGAATGAAATCCGCATACCAAAACCTGAGAGGCCATGCTGGAGCCACCAGCATAACAAACAAATACTCCATAAGAATTTTGGAAATCACTTTGGAAGAAGAACTAGAGGCGGAAAGAAATAGGCAAAAAGATAATTTCCAAAGAAATGTCAATGTATACACTACTTTCGCCTGAGGATCCCCAGACCTGAATAGGCCCCTGGGAAGTTCTTAATTCAGATGAGATGCCAACAGATCTATTTCTAGAAATGCTCACATCTGAAAAATTGAAAAACATATCTGGGTATGAGAGACCATTCTCCCGGATGCAAAGCTTGATTAACAGAGATAATCCGCTTCCCAAATATCTATACCTGGGAAAAAAAACACAGAATTTAGATAGGAGCTGGATTTAGCCTAAGCTAATATCCGAGACACTTCTGTCACAGCCTAAGGACTGATAGTCCTACCCTGATGATTGACATACACCATAGTTGTGATATTGTCTGAAAAACAATAAACGTCTCTACCTCAAAAAGAAACTAACTGAAAAACTCTGAGAAAACACAGAGTTCTAAAATATCAAATGGTAATCTCGCCTCCTGAGATTTCCAAACCCCTTGTGCTGACAGAGATCCTCAGACAGCCTCCCAACCAAAAAGACTCACATCTGTAGAGATCATGGTCCAGGTTGAAAGAAACGAAGAGACCTGTAGAACTAAATGATGGTGATCTTAACCACCAAATCAAGAGAGATAAATATTAGGATTTGAAGATTTAAAATGCGAAATCCTAGAATCCCTGCACCATAATTCAGCATAAAAGACTGGAAAGGTTCTTTCTATTGAAAATGAGCAAAGGGAATTGAATCCAATGCTGTGGCCATAAGACCAAAAACTTTTATGCATATATAGCAACTGAAGGAAGTAATAGAGACTAAAGGTACCGACAGATGGAACCCAATAAAATTGTCCCTTGTCTGATAGAGACAAAGACAGTGACACAAACTATCTGGAAACCTAAAAAAGGTGACCCTTGTGAGAGGAATCAAGAGCTTTTGAAAAAAAGATCCTCTAACTATGTCCTGAAGAACAAAGTGAATCATATGAGATTCCGCATCCTCAGAAAATAATCTGAATGAATACAGAAAAAATATGCATTTATTGTACCTAATGAAAACAAATAATGCTATCACTGACCAAAAAAAGGCAGAATAGTTTGAATAAAAACTCCAAAACCCAGTTCCTAAAAATGGAACTGGAAGAAATACCCCAGAAGATTCCAGGTCTGAGCAGCGCTTGAACCCCACGGGTGACCAGCCATGCTTCAACAGTACCCAAAATAAATAGGATCGAAACACACTTAAAGAAAGTGTTAGCCTTACTGGAATAAAATCAAAGAAATTTGGACCGAATAGAACCAAATACATTTCAAAAAAGTCTTAACCTGCCCCTTGCCAGCCAAGCTGGAATACGGCACATACATCGCAATTTAAGGGAGCTGATTTCGAACTGAAAAAATTTCCAATTAAAAACATGTTACTTGGGAAAGAATTCAGGAATTCATTCCTTAATAAGAACAACCAAACTAGTATAAGCTTAACCCCTTAATGACCAAGGACGTACGCCACACGTCCTAAAAAAAAATACAGTTAATGACCGAGGACGTGTGGCGTACGTCCTTGGTCTGGAAAGCAGCTGGAAGCGATCCTGCACGCTTCCAGCTGCTTTCCGGTTATTGCAGTGATGCCTCGATATCGAGGCATCCTGCAATAACCCCCCTTGGCCATCCGATGCAGAGAGAGCCACTCTGTGGCCCTCCCTGCACCGGACATCGGTGGCCGGTAACGTTGGTGGGTGGGAGCAAGTCTGGGAGGCGGGTGGGCGGCCATCGATGTGCCGAATGGAGTGGAGGGGGGTGGGATCGGGGGGGGGGGGGGGCAGGAGCACGCATGGGAGCGCGCGCGTGCACGGGGGGCGGCGGGCGGGCGCGTGCACGGGGCGGGAGCGGGAGGGAACTGCTGCACTACAGAAAAATAAACTGGGAAAAGTTAAAAAAAAAAAAGTTTTAAAAGCTGTAAATAAACAGCTAAGGGACCTGGAAGGGGTGGGGGGTTGATCTTGGGGGGGGGAAGCTACACTACAGAAAAGGGTATTTTTTTAATAAAAAGGCACATTTTTTTACTAAACTGGGTACTGGCAGACAGCTGCCAGTACCCAAGATGGCGCCCATTAAGGCAGAGGGGGAGGGTTAGAGAGCTGTTTGGTGGGGGATCAGTGAGGCTGGGAGCTAAGGGGGATCCTACACAGCAGCATATGTAAATATGCTAAAAAAACACACACAAAAAGCCCAAATATAGCTTTTATTTTAGTACTGGCAGAGTTTCTGCCAGTACTTAAGATGGCGGGGACAATTGTGGGGTGGGGGAGGGAAGAGAGCTGTTTGGGAGGGATCAGGGGGTCTCATGTTTCAGGTGGGAGGCTGAGCTCTACACTAAAGCTAAAATTAACCCTGTAAGCTCCCTACAAGCTACATAATTAACCCCTTCACTGCTAGCCATAATACACGTGTGAAATGCAGCGGCATTTGGCGGCCTTCTAATTACCAAAAAGCAACGCCAAAGCCATATATGTCTGCTATTTCTGAACAAAGGGGATCCCAGAGAAGCATTTACAACCATTTGTGCCATAATTGCATAAGCTGTTTGTAAATAATTTCAGTGAGAAACCTAAAATTGTGAAAAATTTAACGTTTTTTTTAATTTGATCGCATTTGGCGGTGAAATGGTGGCATGAAATATACCAAAATGTGCCTAGATCAATACTTGGGGTTGTCTACTACACTACACTAAAGCTAAAATTATCCCTAAAAGCTCCCTACATGCTCCATAATTAACCCCTTCACTGCTGGGCATAATACACGTGTAGTGCGCAGTGGCATTTAGCAGCCTTCTAATTACTAAAAAGCAACGCCAAAGCCATATATGTCTGCTATTTCTGAACAAAGGGGATCCCAGAGAAGCATTTACAACCATTTAAGCCATAATTACACAAGCCGTTTGTAAATAATTTCAGTGAGAAACCAAAAGTTTGTGAAAAAATTAGTAAAAAAGTGAACGATTTTTTGTATTTAATAGCATTTGGCGGTGAAATGGTGGCATGAAATATACCAAAATGGGCCTAGATGAATACTTTGGGATGTCTACTAAAAAAAAATATATACATGTCAATGGATATTCAGAGATTCCTGAAAGATATTAGTGTTCTAATGTAACTAGCGCTAATTTTGAAAAAACATAATTTATGTAAGAACTTACCTGATAAATTCATTTCTTTCATATTAGCAAGAGTCCATGAGCTAGTGACGTATGGGACGTATGGGATATACATTCCTACCAGGAGGGGCAAAGTTTCCCAAACCTCAAAATGCCTATAAATACACCCCTCACCACACCCACAATTCAGTTTAACGAATAGCCAAGAAGTGGGGTGATAAAAAAGTGCGAAAGCATATAAAATAAGGAATTGGAATAATTGTGCTTTATACAAAATCATAACCACCACAAAAAAAGGGCGGGCCTCATGGACTCTTGCTAATATGAAAGAAATGAATTTATCAGGTAAGTTCTTACATAAATTATGTTTTCTTTCATGTAATTAGCAAGAGTCCATGAGCTAGTGACGTATGGGATAATGACTACTCAAGATGTGGATCTTTCCACACAAGAGTCACTAGAGAGGGAGGGATAAAATAAAGACAGCCAATTCCTGCTGAAAATAATCCACACCCAAAATAAAGTTTAACGAAAAACATAAGCAGAAGATTCAAACTGAAACCGCTGCCTGAAGTACTTTTCTACCAAAAACTGCTTCAGAAGAAGAAAATACATCAAAATGGTAGAATTTAGTAAAAGTATGCAAAGAGGACCAAGTTGCTGCTTTGCAGATCTGGTCAACCGAAGCTTCATTCCTAAACGCCCAGGAAGTAGATACTGACCTAGTAGAATGAGCTGTAATTCTCTGAGGCGGAATTTTACCCGACTCAACATAGGCAAGATGAATTAAAGATTTCAACCAAGATGCCAAAGAAATGGCAGAAGCTTTCTGGCCTTTCCTAGAACCGGAAAAGATAACAAATAGACTAGAAGTCTTACGGAAAGATTTCGTAGCTTCAACATAATATTTCAAAGCTCTAACAACATCCAAAGAATGCAACGATTTCTCCTTAGAATTCTTAGGATTAGGACATAATGAAGGAACCACAATTTCTCTACTAATGTTGTTAGGTAAAAATTCAAAAGAAGTTCGCAACACCGCCTTATCCTGATGAAAAATCAGAAAAGGAGACTCACAAGAAAGAGCAGATAATTCAGAAACTCTTCTAGCAGAAGAGATGGCCAAAAGGAACAAAACTTTCCAAGAAAGTAATTTAATGTCCAATGAATGCATAGGTTCAAACGGAGGAGCTTGAAGAGCTCCCAGAACCAAATTCAAACTCCAAGGAGGAGAAATTGACTTAATGACAGGTTTTATACGAACCAAAGCTTGTACAAAACAATGAATATCAGGAAGAATAGCAATCTTTCTGTGAAAAAGAACAGAAAGAGCAGAGATTTGTCCTTTCAAAGAACTTGCGGACAAACCCTTATCTAAACCATCCTGAAGAAACTGTAAAATTCTCGGTATTCTAAAAGAATGCCAAGAAAAATGATGAGAAAGACACCAAGAAATATAAGTCTTCCAGACTCTATAATATATCTCTCGAGATACAGATTTACGAGCCTGTAACATAGTATTAATCACGGAGTCAGAGAAACCTCTTTGACCAAGAATCAAGCGTTCAATCTCCATACCTTTAAATTTAAGGATTTCAGATCCTGATGGAAAAAAAGGGCCTTGTGACAGAAGGTCTGGTCTTAACGGAAGAGTCCACGGTTGGCAAGAGGCCATCCGGACAAGATCCGCATACCAAAACCTGTGAGGCCATGCCGGAGCTACCAGCAGAACAAACGAGCATTCCTTCAGAATCTTGGAGATTACTCTTGGAAGAAGAACTAGAGGCGGAAAGATATAGGCAGGATGATACTTCCAAGGAAGTGATAATGCATCCACTGCCTCCGCCTGAGGATCCCGGGATCTGGACAGATACCTGGGAAGTTTCTTGTTTAGATGGGACGCCATCAGATCTATTTCTGGAAGTTCCCACATTTGAACAATCTGAAGAAATACCCCTGGGTGAAGAGACCATTCGCCCGGATGCAACGTTTGGCGACTGAGATAATCCGCTTCCCAATTGTCTACACCTGGGATATGAACCGCAGAGATTAGACAGGAGCTGGATTCCGCCCAAACCAAAATTCGAGATACGTCTTTCATAGCCAGAGGACTGTGAGTCCCTCCTTGATGATTGATGTATGCCACAGTTGTGACATTGTCTGTCTGAAAACAAATGAACGATTCTCTCTTCAGAAGAGGCCAAAACTGAAGAGCTCTGAAAATTGCACGGAGTTCCAAAATATTGATCGGTAATCTCACCTCCTGAGATTCCCAAACTCCTTGTGCCGTCAGAGATCCCCACACAGCTCCCCAACCTGTGAGACTTGCATCTGTTGAAATTACAGTCCAGGTCGGAAGCACAAAAGAAGCCCCCTGAATTAAACGATGGTGATCTGTCCACCATGTTAGAGAGTGTCGAACAATCGGTTTTAAAGATATTAATTGAGATATCTTCGTGTAATCCTTGCACCATTGCTTCAGCATACAGAGCTGAAGAGGTCGCATGTGAAAACGAGCAAAGGGGATCGCGTCCGATGCAGCAGTCATAAGACCTAGAATTTCCATGCATAAGGCTACCGAAGGGAATGATTGTGACTGAAGGTTTCGACAAGCTGTAATCAACTTTAGACGTCTCTTGTCTGTTAAAGACAGAGTCATGGACACTGAATCCATCTGGAAACCCAGAAAGGTTACCCTTGTCTGAGGAATCAAAGAACTTTTTGGTAAATTGATCCTCCAACCATGATCTTGAAGAAACAACACAAGTCGATTCGTATGAGATTCTGCTAAATGTAAAGACTGAGCAAGTACCAAGATATCGTCCAAATAAGGAAATACCACAATACCCTGTTCTCTGATTACAGACAGCAGGGCACCGAGAACCTTTGTAAAAATTCTTGGAGCTGTAGCTAGGCCAAACGGCAGAGCCACAAATTGGTAATGCTTGTCCAGAAACGAGAATCTCAGGAACTGATAATGATCTGGATGAATCGGAATATGCAGATATGCATCCTGTAAATCTATCGTGGACATATAATTCCCTTGCTGAACAAAAGGTAAGATAGTCCTTACAGTTACCATCTTGAACGTTGGTATCCTTACATAACGATTCAATATTTTTAGATCCAGAACTGGTCTGAAAGAATTCTCCTTCTTTGGTACAATGAAGAGATTTGAATAAAACCCCATCCCCTGTTCCGGAACTGGAACTGGCATAATTACTCCAGTCAACTCTAGATCTGAAACACATTTCAGAAATGCTTGAGCTTTTACTGGATTTACTGGGACACGGGAAAGAAAAAATCTCTTTGCAGGAGGTCTCAACTTGAAACCAATTCTGTACCCTTCTGAAACAATGCTCTGAATCCAAAGATTGTGAACAGAATTGATCCAAATTTCCTTGAAAAAACGTAACCTGCCCCCTACCAGCTGAGCTGGAATGAGGGCCGCACCTTCATGTGGACTTAGAAGCAGGCTTTGCCTTTCTAGCTGGCTTGGATTTATTCCAGACTGGAGATGGTCTCCAAACTGAAACTGCTCCTGAGGATGAAGGATCAGGCTTTTGTTCTTTGTTGAAACGAAAGGAACGAAAACGATTATTAGCCCTGTTTTTACCTTTAGATCTTTTATCCTGTGGTAAAAAAGTTCCTTTCCCACCAGTAACAGTTGAAATAATGGAATCCAACTGAGAACCAAATAATTTGTTACCCTGGAAAGAAATGGAAAGTAAAGTTGATTTAGAAGCCATATCAGCATTCCAAGTTTTAAGCCATAAAGCTCTTCTAGCTAAAATAGCTAGAGACATAAACCTGACATCAACTCTGATAATATCAAAAATGGCATCACAGATAAAATTATTAGCATGCTGAAGAAGAATAATAATATCATGAGAATCACGATGTGTTACTTGTTGCGCTAAAGTTTCCAACCAAAAAGTTGAAGCTGCAGCAACATCAGCCAAAGATATAGCAGGTCTAAGAAGATTACCTGAACACAGATAAGCTTTTCTTAGAAAGGACTCAATTTTCCTATCTAGAGGATCCTTAAACGAAGTACCATCTGACGTAGGAATAGTAGTACGTTTAGCAAGGGTAGAAATAGCCCCATCAACTTTAGGGATCTTGTCCCAAAATTCTAATCTGTCAGACGGCACAGGATATAATTGCTTAAAACGTTTAGAAGGAGTAAATGAATTACCCAAATTATCCCATTCTTTGGAAATTACTGCAGAAATAGCATTAGGAACAGGAAAAACTTCTGGAATAACCACAGGAGCTTTAAATACCTTATCTAAACGTTTAGAATTAGTATCAAGAGGACCAGAATCCTCTATTTCTAAAGCAATTAGAACTTCTTTAAGTAAAGAACGAATAAATTCCATTTTAAATAAATATGAAGATTTATCAGCATCAACCTCAGAGACAGAATCCTCTGAACCAGAGGAGTCATCAGAATCAGAATGATGATGTTCATTTAAAAATTCATCTGTAGGGAGAGAAGTTTTAAAAGATTTTTTACGTTTACTAGAAGGAGAAATAACAGACATAGCCTTCTTTATGGATTCAGAAACAAAATCTCTTATATTATCAGGAACATTCTGCACCTTAGATGTTGAGGGAACTGCAACAGGCAATGGTACTTTACTAAAGGAAATATTATCTGCTTTAACAAGTTTGTCATGACAATCAATACAAACAACAGCTGGAGAAATAGCTACCAAAAGTTTACAGCAGATACACTTAGCTTTGGTAGATTCAGCACTTGACAGCGATTTTCCTGTAGTATCTTCTGGCTCAGATGCAACGTGAGACATCTTGCAATATGTAAGAGAAAAAACAACATATAAAGCAAAATTGATCAAATTCCTTAAATGACAGTTTCAGGAATGGGAAAGAATGCCAAAGAACAAGCTTCTAGCAACCAGAAGCAATAAAAAATGAGACTTAAATAATGTGGAGACAAAAGTGACGCCCATATTTTTTCGCGCCAAATAAGACGCCCACATTATTTGGCACCTAAATGCTTTTTGGCGCCAAAAATGACGCCACATCCGGAACGCCGACATTTTTGGCGCGAAATAACGTCAAAGAATGACGCAACTTCCGGCGACACGTATGACGCCGGAAACGGAAATAGAATTTTTGCGCCAAAAAAGTCCGCGCCAAGAATGACGCAATAAAATGAAGCATTTTCAGCCCCCGCGAGCCTAACAGCCCACAGGGAAAAAGTCAAATTTTAAGGTAAGAAAAAATGGTCAAATCAAAATGCATTATCCCAAATATGAAACTGACTGTCTGAAAATAAGGAAAGTTGAACATTCTGAGTCAAGGCAAATAAATGTTTGAATACATATATTTAGAACTTTATAAACAAAGTGCCCAACCATAGCTTGGAGTGTCACAGAAAATAAGACTTACTTACCCCAGGACACTCATCTACATATAGCAGATAGCCAAACCAGTACTGAAACGAGAATCAGCAGAGGTAATGGTATATATAAGAGTATATCGTCGATCTGAAAAGGGAGGTAAGAGATGAATCTCTACGACCGATAACAGAGAACCTATGAAATAGACCCCTTAGAAGGAGATCACTGCATTCAAATAGGCAATACTCTCCTCACATCCCTCTGACATTCACTGCACGCTGAGAGGAAAACCGGGCTCCAACTTGCTGCGGAGCGCATATCAACGTAGAATCTAGCACAAACTTACTTCACCACCTCCATCGGAGGCAAAGTTTGTAAAAACTGAATTGTGGGTGTGGTGAGGGGTGTATTTATAGGCATTTTGAGGTTTGGGAAACTTTGCCCCTCCTGGTAGGAATGTATATCCCATACGTCCCATACGTCACTAGCTCATGGACTCTTGCTAATTACATGAAAGAAATAATGGTTTGGAAATAGCAAAGTGCTACTTGTATTTATGGCCCTATAACTTACAAAAAAAGCAAAGAACATGTAAACATTGGTTATTTCTAAACTCAGGACAAAATTTAGAAACTATTTAGCACGGGTGTTTTTTGGTAGTTGTAGATGTGTAACAGATTTTGGGGGTCATAGTTAGAAAAAGTGTGTTTTTTTCAATTTGTTCCTCATATTTTATATTTTTTTTTATAGTAAATTATAAGATATGATGAAAATAATGGTATCTTTAGAAAGTCCATTTAATAGCGAGAAAAACGGTATATAATATGTGTGGGTACAGTAAATGAGTAAGAGGAAAATTACAGCTAAACACAAACACCGCAGAAATGTAAAAATAGCCTTGGTCCCAAACGGACAGAAAATGGAAAAGTGCTGTGGTCATTAAGGGGTTAAAGTTTTAGTCTTAGAACTCAATCTTGAAGCCCAGAGTAACAGTTAAGAATTGAATCCAATTATAAAACAAATAATTGATTATCTTAGAACAAAAGAAATATGGATTTTTAGAAATCACAAAATTCTTCTAGCTCAAACAGCTAAAGACATAGATTAAACCTCATTTGCAAAAATATTCAATAAAAAGAAGACACAAATGAAATTATTAGCATGATAGTCCAGTTAAAGGACCAGACAATACAGTGGACTTGCATAATCAATAAATGCAAAACAACAAGACAAATGCAACAGCACCTAGTCTAGTAAATTTTGTCCCTTTAACAATGATAAAATAAATCATAATCTGATACTTGATCTTAAAGTAAACAGAAAAAATGAAGCAATTGCAACATCCAAATAAATCACAGGTCCAAGAAAAGTACCTGAAACTAAATAATTTTCCATAAATAAGATACAACCATCTATAGGAAAATAAATACTATTTTGCTATAGAAAAAATAGCATAATTAGTAGGAGTAGAGATAGCCCCAATAAATTGGAGAACCCTCCAAATTGAATTAAACTGCCGGCAAAGAGTATAGTTTAAAACCTTTGAAGAAGGAATAAAAGAAAATTCTCAGCCTATTCCATTCCCTAGTATAAGGAATTGGAAAAAAACCTCTGAAAACACAGAAGAATAAATAAGCAGAAATAGTGTTAGCTAGTCTTGAAAAAGAACTAGATACCTTAATGTCCAAAATAATCAACACCTTTTCAACAAAGAACAAATGTACTTTAATAAAAAAGTAGATTTGTTAGTGTTAATATCTGATGAAGAAAATTCTGAATGAGAAAAAACATCATCAGAAAAGGATAAATCAGTATGTTGTTGGTCATTTGAAACTTCAATTATTAAAAAAGAAGTTTGAAAAAGACCTAAAATTTTATTAGAAGGCACAAAGTCAGACAAAGCCTTTAAAGATAGAATCAGAAAAATATTTCTTAAAAATCTTCTAAATATTTCTTGAACATAAGATGTAAAAAGAATGGCAATATATAAAGCATAAATACTAATGGATTCTGCATGTAAAAGTTTATCATGATAACCTATTACAAACCATAGCTAAAGATAAACATTCATAACATTTAAAATAAATGAACTTAGCTTTGGTAGGACTGAATTCAGTCAAGCGTTTTTCCAGAAGTAGCTTCTGATCCAGGGTCAATCTGAGACATCTTGCAATATGTAATAGAAAAAACAACATATAAAGCAAAATCTATCAAATTCCTTAAATGACAGTTTCAGGAATGGGAAAAAATGCCAATGAACAAGCTTCTAGCAACCAGAAGCAAATAAACAATGAGACTTAAATAATGTGGAGGCAATAATGACGCCCATATTTTTTAGCGCCAAAAAAGATGCCCACATTATTAGGCGCCTAAATGCTTTTGGCGCCAAGAATGACGCCACATCCGGCGACGCCGACATTTTTGGCGCAAAACGTCAAAAAAATGACGCAATCACAAACAATTTCCGGCGACAAGTACGACGCCGGAAATGACAAAGAAATTTTTTTGCGCCAAAAAAATCCGCGCCAAGAATGACGCAATAAAATGAAGCATTTTCAGCCCCTGCGAGCCTAACAGCCCACAGGAAAAAAAGTCAATTTTTAAGGTAAGAAAAAAAAAATTAATTATTCATATGCATTATCCCAAATAATGAAACTGACTGTCTGAAATAAGGAATATTGATCATCCTGAATCAAGGCAAATAAATTTTTAAACACATCTATTTAGAACTTTATATAAAAGTGCCCAACCATAGCTTAGAGTGTCACAAAAAATAAGACTTACTTACCCCAGGACACTCATCTACATGTAGTAGAAAGCCAAACCAGTACTGAAACGAGAATCAGTAGAGGTAATGGTATATATAAGAGTATATTGTCGATCTGAAAAGGGAGGTAAGAGATGAATCTCTACGACCGATAACAGAGAACCTATGAAATAGATCCCGTAGAAGGAGACCGTTGAATTCAAATAGGCAATACTCTCTTCACATCCCTCTGACATTCACTGCACACTGAGAGGAAAACCGGGCTCCAGCCTGCTGCGAAGCGCATATCAACGTAGAATCTAGCACAAACTTACTTCACCACCTCCACGGGAGGCAAAGTTTGTAAAACTGAATTGTGGGTGTGGTGAGGGGTGTATTTATAGGCATTTTAAGGTTTGGGAAACTTTGCCCCTCCTGGTAGGAATGTATATCCCATACGTCACTAGCTCATGGACTCTTGCTAATTACATGAAAGAAACAGGAATTACTCATTAGGAATAGAGGGAGTGCCCTCTAAAGTAACAGAATCCTCCAATGCTAGTGCAATAACCGGAGAACTAGAGATATAAAACATCTTATTTTATTAAAAATAAACGGCACCCTTATACCCCAATGGCTGGGGCACTCACCACCTCCTATGACCCGGACAGTACAAAGATTTATGACTCCTCTCTGATAGACACCCAGTCAGAGAAAAGGGAATGAATCACATGGTGCACAATGCAGGACCATCCCTGCTATGAGAAAGCACGCCAAGCTTGTAAAGCTGCATGGCTCACAAAGTGAAAGTAAAACCTGTATATTCCATAACAGCCTATGAGCCCATAACATCTCACACATAAAAGTAGCAAAAATCAAACAAACATAAAAGATTATTCCCCCCTGTTTAATAATCCCACTAAGGCAATATTAACCCTTGATTCTATACAGATAAAAGGAGTCACACTTTGACCCTGTCTTCTTGCGTTATCATACATGTATAAAAAAATGAAACAATATTACCAGAATCTACACCGTGGAATAGGAACACGGCCCTTCAAGTGTGACAGATAGTAGCATCACTTCTAACATGGAGTGAAGAAAGCAGGCAGCGAAACTCATCAACGCTGATTGCCTATGAAGCTGATAATATGAGTCTGGATGGTTCGCAGAAAGACTCTCCCTGCATCTCCGGACTCTAACTTTCATCCATACTCTCATTGAGAGGCTGACAGGACTACTTAAAACTCCAGTCCCATCTCGAAGAGTACTACCCTCCATAAGAGACTACTCCGAAATCTTCTAACACTTCTCTGCCAACCTCCTGTGACGAAAGGCAAAGAATAACTGGGGTTATGAGGAAGTGGGGGAGGTATTTAAGCCTTTGGCTGGGGTGTCTTAGCCTCCTCCTGGTGGCCAGGTTCAGTATTTCCCACAAGTAAGGAATGCAGCTGTGGACTCTTCCCATATTAAGATGGAAACCACATTTGTCAGATAGAGCAAGGGAAACAACTTTTAAGTTTACTTCTATTATTTAATTTGTTTTGTTGTCTTGGTATCCCTTGTTGAAAAGGATACCTAGGCAGGCACTGGAGCTGCTGATTGGTGGTTACACATATTTGCTTCATGTTATTAGCTCACCCAATGTGTTAACTAGCTCCCAGTAATGCATTGCTGCTTTTGTAACAAAGTATATCAAGAGAATGAAGCAACTTAGATAATAGAAGTAAATTGAAAAGTTGTTTAAAATGACATGTTCTATCTAAATCATGAAATAACAAATGTGGATTTTTTAATTTTAATATTTGAAATTTAGAGTCTGTTACACTTGCTCACTGTTTTTATTGTAAAGAGAGTCTGATGAACGACCCAGACCTAAAGCATAGCTGTGCTAAGTTATACCAATATTGTGCCTCACTACACAAACGAAGACCATTTTATGGTCTAAAGCAGTAACTTAAACTTCATTAGTAGGATCAATTAAAATCTTGTTCTACAGCGTGGAACACAAAAAGCAAATTCAGACAGAGGGTACAATTTACAAAAAAATAAATAAAAAAAATAAGAACAATAGTCCAATGTATTCCTATTAGCAAATGTAGCTCTCTCTTTTGGTGTCCTATGTTGAACCTTAGCAGATTTCCATAAGAGCATTATGAGATTCAGTTGTGTGCATGTATCTTGAGCAGTATATGGCAAACAATCGTGTCACATAGGGCTAAATCTATTAAGCTGCATTTGCGGATTTTTTGCCTACATGGAACAGGTTTGAATAAGCAAGCCTGCTGCCACGTAGTTAAGAAACTGCTTCTTTTGCATCTCCGACACCTCAGATTTGGCAACATCAATCAACCCAGAGGCGCCAATATGGCCTAGTAACGTCTGCACAATAATAGAACAATGTGAAGTGACATATTATACTCACAAAGATAGAGCACCCTAAAGGTGCGAGTAACACAGGCTGAATCGATTAGCAGTGGTCCAGCTCACTGTATGCCCACATAGGAGACACTCAGATGGAAACCAGCAAGCAGCAACCAGATTTCTATTCCTGTGAGTGACAAAAAACGATATCCATAGCCCAGTACAGTTTTGATAAACAGAATTAGTAATTACTGGTCAGACATACAGAAAACAGAATTTATGCTTACCTGATAAATTTCTTTCTTTTGTGATGTACCGAGTCCACGGATTCATCCTAACTTGTGGGATATTGTCCTTCCTGACAGGAAGTAGCAAACAGAGCACCACAGCAGAGCTGTCTATATAGCTCCTCCCTTAACGCCACCCCCCAGTCATTTGACCGAAGGCCAAGGAAGAAAAAGAGAAACTATAAGGTGCAGAGGTGACTGACGTTTACATAAAAAATACTATTTGTCTTGAATAGACAGGGCGGGCCGTGGACTCGGTACATCGCAAAAGAAAGAAATTTATTAGGTAAGCATGAATTCTGTTTACTTTTGCAAGATGTACCGAGTCCACGGATTCATCCTAACTTGTGGTATACCAATACTCGGTACATCGCAAAAACATAATTTATGTAAGAACTTACCTGATAAATTCATTTCTTTCATATTAGCAAGAGTCCATGAGCTAGTGACGTATGGGATATACATTCCTACCAGGAGGGGCAAAGTTTCCCAAACCTCAAAATGCCTATAAATACACCCCTCACCACACCCACAATTCAGTTTAACGAATAGCCAAGAAGTGGGGTGATAAGAAAAAAAGTGCGAAAGCATATAAAATAAGGAATTGGAATAATTGTGCTTTATACAAAATCATAACCACCACAAAAAAAGGGCGGGCCTCATGGACTCTTGCTAATATGAAAGAAATGAATTTATCAGGTAAGTTCTTACATAAATTATGTTTTCTTTCATGTAATTAGCAAGAGTCCATGAGCTAGTGACGTATGGGATAATGACTACCCAAGAAGTGGATCTTTCCACACAAGAGTCACTAGAGAGGGAGGGATAAAATAAAGACAGCCAATTCCTGCTGAAAAATCCACACCCAAAATAAAGTTTAACGAAAAACATAAGCAGAAGATTCAAACTGAAACCGCTGCCTGAAGTACTTTTCTACCAAAGACTGCTTCAGAAGAAGAAAATACATCAAAATGGTAGAATTTAGTAAAAGTATGCAAAGAGGACCAAGTAGCTGCTTTGCAGATCTGGTCAACCGAAGCTTCATTCCTAAACGCCCAGGAAGTAGAAACTGACCTAGTAGAATGAGCTGTAATTCTCTGAGGCGGAGTTTTACCCGACTCAACATAGACAAGATGAATTAAAGATTTCAACCAAGATGCCAAAGAAATGGCAGAAGCTTTCTGGCCTTTTCTAGAACCGGAAAAGATAACAAATAGACTAGAAGTCTTACGAAAAGATTTCGTAGCTTCAACATAATATTTCAAAGCTCTAACAACATCTAAAGAATGCAACGATTTCTCCTTAGAATTCTTAGGATTAGGACATAATGAAGGAACCACAATTTCTCTACTAATGTTGTTGGAATTCACAACTTTAGGTAAAAATTCAAAAGAAGTTCGCAACACCGCCTTATCCTGATGAAAAATCAGAAAAGGAGACTCACAAGAAAGAGCAGATAATTCAGAAACTCTTCTGGCAGAAGAGATGGCCAAAAGGAACAAAACTTTCCAAGAAAGTAATTTAATGTCCAATGAATGCATAGGTTCAAACGGAGGAGCTTGAAGAGCTCCCAGAACCAAATTCAAACTCCAAGGAGGAGAAATTGACTTAATGACAGGTTTTATACGAACCAAAGCTTGTACAAAACAATGAATATCAGGAAGAATAGCAATCTTTCTGTGAAAAAGAACAGAAAGAGCAGAGATTTGTCCTTTCAAAGAACTTGCGGACAAACCCTTATCTAAACCATCCTGAAGGAACTGTAAAATTCTCGGTATTCTAAAAGAATGCCAGGAAAAATGATGAGAAAGACACCAAGAAATATAAGTCTTCCAGACTCTATAATATATCTCTCGAGATACAGATTTACGAGCCTGTAACATAGTATTAATCACAGAGTCAGAGAAACCTCTTTGACCAAGAATCAAGCGTTCAATCTCCATACCTTTAAATTTAAGGATTTCAGATCCTGATGGAAAAAAGGACCTTGTGACAGAAGGTCTGGTCTTTAACGGAAGAGTCCACGGTTGGCAAGAGGCCATCCGGACAAGATCCGCATACCAAAACCTGTGAGGCCATGCCGGAGCTACCAGCAGAACAAACGAGCATTCCTTCAGAATCTTGGAGATTACTCTTGGAAGAAGAACTAGAGGCGGAAAGATATAGGCAGGATGATACTTCCAGGGAAGTGATAATGCATCCACTGCCTCCGCCTGAGGATCCCGGGATCTGGACAGATACCTGGGAAGTTTCTTGTTTAGATGGGACGCCATCAGATCTATTTCTGGAAGTTCCCACATTTGAACAATCTGAAGAAATACCTCTGGGTGAAGAGACCATTCGCCCGGATGCAACGTTTGGCGACTGAGATAATCCGCTTCCCAATTGTCTACACCTGGAATATGAACCGCAGAGATTAGACAGGAGCTGGATTCCGCCCAAACCAAAATTCGAGATACTTCTTTCATAGCCAGAGGACTGTGAGTCCCTCCTTGATGATTGATGTATGCCACAGTTGTGACATTGTCTGTCTGAAAACAAATGAACGATTCTCTCTTCAGAAGAGGCCAAAACTGAAGAGCTCTGAAAATTGCACGGAGTTCCAAAATATTGATCGGTAATCTCACCTCATGAGATTCCCAAACTCCTTGTGCCGTCAGAGATCCCCACACAGCTCCCCAACCTGTGAGACTTGCATCTGTTGAAATTACAGTCCAGGTCGGAAGCACAAAAGAAGCCCCCTGAATTAAACGATGGTGATCTGTCCATCATGTTAGAGAGTGTCGAACAATCGGTTTTAAAGATATTAATTGAGATATCTTCGTGTAATCCTTGCACCATTGCTTCAGCATACAGAGCTGAAGAGGTCGCATGTGAAAACGAGCAAAGGGGATCGCGTCCGATGCAGCAGTCATAAGACCTAGAATTTCCATGCATAAGGCTACCGAAGGGAATGATTGTGACTGAAGGTTTCGACAAGCTGTAATCAATTTTAAACGTCTCTTGTCTGTTAAAGACAGAGTCATGGACACTGAATCCATCTGGAAACCCAGAAAACAGAATTTATGTTTACCTGATAAATTACTTTCTCCAACGGTGTGTCCGGTCCACGGCGTCATCCTTACTTGTGGGATATTCTCTTCCCCAACAGGAAATGGCAAAGAGCCCAGCAAAGCTGGTCACATGATCCCTCCTAGGCTCCGCCTACCCCAGTCATTCGACCGACGTTAAGGAGGAATATTTGCATAGGAGAAACCATATGGTACCGTGGTGACTGTAGTTAAGGAAAATAAATTATCAGACCTGATTAAAAAAACCAGGGCGGGCCGTGGACCGGACACACCGTTGGAGAAAGTAATTTATCAGGTAAACATAAATTCTGTTTTCTCCAACATAGGTGTGTCCGGTCCACGGCGTCATCCTTACTTGTGGGAACCAATACCAAAGCTTTAGGACACGGATGAAGGGAGGGAGCAAATCAGGTCACCTAAATGGAAGGCACCACGGCTTGCAAAACCTTTCTCCCAAAAATAGCCTCAGAAGAAGCAAAAGTATCAAACTTGTAAAATTTGGTAAAAGTGTGCAGTGAAGACCAAGTCGCTGCCCTACATATCTGATCAACAGAAGCCTCGTTCTTGAAGGCCCATGTGGAAGCCACAGCCCTAGTGGAATGAGCCGTGATTCTTTCGGGAGGCTGCCGTCCGGCAGTCTCGTAAGCCAATCTGATGATGCTTTTAATCCAAAAGGAGAGAGAGGTAGAAGTTGCTTTTTGACCTCTCCTTTTACCGGAATAAACAACAAACAAGGAAGATGTTTGTCTAAAATCCTTTGTAGCATCTAAATAGAATTTTAGAGCGCGAACAACATCCAAATTGTGCAACAAACGTTCCTTCTTTGAAACTGGTTTCGGACACAGAGAAGGTACGATAATCTCCTGGTTAATGTTTTTGTTAGAAACAACTTTTGGAAGAAAACCAGGTTTAGTACGCAAAACCACCTTATCTGCATGGAACACCAGATAAGGAGGAGAACACTGCAGAGCAGATAATTCTGAAACTCTTCTAGCAGAAGAAATTGCAACCAAAAACAAAACTTTCCAAGATAATAACTTAATATCAACGGAATGTAAGGGTTCAAACGGAACCCCCTGAAGAACTGAAAGAACTAAGTTGAGACTCCAAGGAGGAGTCAAAGGTTTGTAAACAGGCTTGATTCTAACCAGAGCCTGAACAAAGGCTTGAACATCTGGCACAGCTGCCAGCTTTTTGTGAAGTAACACTGACAAGGCAGAAATCTGTCCCTTCAGGGAACTTGCAGATAATCCTTTTTCCAATCCTTCTTGAAGGAAGGATAGAATCTTAGGAATCTTAACCTTGTCCCAAGGGAATCCTTTAGATTCACACCAACAGATATATTTTTTCCAAATTTTGTGGTAAATCTTTCTAGTTACAGGCTTTCTGGCCTGAATAAGAGTATCGATAACAGAATCTGAGAACCCTCGCTTTGATAAAATCAAGCGTTCAATCTCCAAGCAGTCAGCTGGAGTGAAACCAGATTCGGATGTTCGAACGGACCCTGAACAAGAAGGTCTCGTCTCAAAGGTAGCTTCCAAGGTGGAGCCGATGACATATTCACCAGATCTGCATACCAAGTCCTGCGTGGCCACGCAGGAGCTATCAAGATCACCGACGCCCTCTCCTGGTTGATCCTGGCTACCAGCCTGGGGATGAGAGGAAACGGCGGGAACACATAAGCTAGTTTGAAGGTCCAAGGTGCTACTAGTGCATCCACTAGAGCCGCCTTGGGATCCCTGGATCTGGACCCGTAGCAAGGAACTTTGAAGTTCTGACGAGAGGCCATCAGATCCACGTCTGGAATGCCCCACAGCTGAGTGACTTGGGCAAAGATTTCCGGATGGAGTTCCCACTCCCCCGGATGCAAAGTCTGACGACTCAGAAAATCCGCTTCCCAATTTTCCACTCCTGGGATGTGGATAGCAGACAGGTGGCAGGAGTGAGACTCCGCCCATAGAATGATTTTGGTCACTTCTTCCATCGCCAGGGAACTCCTTGTTCCCCCCTGATGGTTGATGTACGCAACAGTTGTCATGTTGTCTGATTGAAACCGTATGAACTTGGCCCTCGCTAGCTGAGGCCAAGCCTTGAGAGCATTGAATATCGCTCTCAGTTCCAGAATATTTATCGGTAGAAGAGATTCTTCCCGAGACCAAAGACCCTGAGCTTTCAGGGATCCCCAGACCGCGCCCCAGCCCATCAGACTGGCGTCGGTCGTGACAATGACCCACTCTGGTCTGCGGAATGTCATCCCTTGTGACAGGTTGTCTAGGGACAACCACCAACGGAGTGAGTCTCTGGTCCTCTGATTTACTTGTATCTTCGGAGACAAGTCTGTATAGTCCCCATTCCACTGACTGAGCATGCACAGTTGTAATGGTCTTAGATGAATGCGCGCAAAAGGAACTATGTCCATTGCCGCTACCATCAAACCGATCACTTCCATGCACTGCGCTATGGAAGGAAGAGGAACGGAATGAAGTATCCGACAAGAGTCTAGAAGTTTTGTTTTTCTGGCCTCTGTCAGAAAAATCCTCATTTCTAAGGAGTCTATTATTGTTCCCAAGAAGGGAACCCTTGTTGACGGAGATAGAGAACTCTTTTCCACGTTCACTTTCCATCCGTGAGATCTGAGAAAGGCCAGGACAATGTCCGTGTGAGCCTTTGCTAGAGGAAGGGACGACGCTTGAATCAGAATGTCGTCCAAGTAAGGTACTACAGCAATGCCCCTTGGTCTTAGCACAGCTAGAAGGGACCCTAGTACCTTTGTGAAAATCCTTGGAGCAGTGGCTAATCCGAAAGGAAGCGCCACGAACTGGTAATGCTTGTCCAGGAATGCGAACCTTAGGAACCGATGATGTTCCTTGTGGATAGGAATATGTAGATACGCATCCTTTAAATCCACTGTGGTCATGAATTGACCTTCCTGGATGGAAGGAAGAATAGTTCGAATGGTTTCCATCTTGAACGATGGAACCTTGAGAAACTTGTTTAAGATCTTGAGATCTAAGATTGTTCTGAACGTTCCCTCTTTTTTGGGAACTATGAACAGATTGGAGTAGAACCCCATCCCTTGTTCTCTTAATGGAACAGGATGAATCACTCCCATTTTTAACAGGTCTTCTACACAATGTAAGAATGCCTGTCTTTTTATGTGGTCTGAAGACAACTGAGACCTGTGGAACCTCCCCCTTGGGGGAAGCCCCTTGAATTCCAGAAGATAACCTTGGGAGACTATTTCTAGCGCCCAAGGATCCAGAACATCTCTTGCCCAAGCCTGAGCGAAGAGAGATAGTCTGCCCCCCACCAGATCCGGTCCCGGATCGGGGGCCAACATTTCATGCTGTCTTGGTAGCAGTGGCAGGTTTCTTGGCCTGCTTTCCCTTGTTCCAGCCTTGCATTGGTCTCCAAGCTGGCTTGGCTTGAGAAGTATTACCCTCTTGCTTAGAGGACGTAGCACTTTGGGCTGGTCCGTGTCTACGAAAGGGACGAAAATTAGGTTTATTTTTTGCCTTGAAAGGCCGATCCTGAGGAAGGGCGTGGCCCTTACCCCCAGTGATATCAGAGATAATCTCTTTCAAGTCAGGGCCAAACAGCGTTTTCCCCTTGAAAGGAATGTTAAGTAGCTTGTTCTTGGAAGACGCATCAGCTGACCAAGATTTCAACCAAAGCGCTCTGCGCGCCACAATAGCAAACCCTGAATTCTTAGCCGCTAACCTAGCCAATTGCAAAGTGGCGTCTAGGGTGAAAGAATTAGCCAATTTGAGAGCATTGATTCTGTCCATAATCTCCTCATAAGGAGGAGAATCACTATCGACCGCCTTTATCAGCTCATCGAACCAGAAACATGCGGCTGTAGCTACAGGGACAATGCATGAAATTGGTTGTAGAAGGTAACCCTGCTGAACAAACATCTTTTTAAGCAAACCTTCTAATTTTTTATCCATAGGATCTTTGAAAGCACAACTATCCTCTATGGGTATAGTGGTGCTTTAAAGTGGAAACCGCTCCCTCGACCTTGGGGACTGTCTGCCATAAGTCCTTTCTGGGGTCGACCATAGGAAACAATTTTTTAAATATGGGGGGAGGGACGAAAGGAATACCGGGCCTTTCCCATTCTTTATTAACAATGTCCGCCACCCGCTTGGGTATAGGAAAAGCTTCTGGGAGCCCCAGGACCTCTAGGAACTTGTCCATTTTACATAGTTTCTCTGGGATGACCAACTTGTCACAATCATCCAGAGTGGATAATACCTCCTTGAGCAGAATGCGGAGATGTTCCAACTTAAATTTAAACGTAATCACATCAGGTTCAGCTTGTTGAGAAATGTTCCCTGAATCAGTAATTTCTTCCTCAGACAAAACCTCCCTGGCCCCATCAGACTGGGTTAGGGGCCCTTCAGAACCATTATTATCAGCGTCGTCATGCTCTTCAGTATCTAAAACAGAGCAGTCACGCTTACGCTGGTAAGTGTTCATTTTGGCTAAAATGTTTTTGACAGAATTATCCATTACAGCCGTTAATTGTTGCATAGTAAGGAGTATTGGCGCGCTAGATGTACTAGGGGCCTCCTGAGTGGGCAAGACTAGTGTAGACGAAGGAGGGAATGATGCAGTACCATGCTTACTCCCCTCACTTGAGGAATCATCTTGGGCATCATTGTCATTGTCACATAAACCACATTTATTTAAATGAATAGGAATTCTGGCTTCCCCACATTCAGAACACAGTCTATCTGGTAGTTCAGACATGTTAAACAGGCATAAACTTGATAACAAAGTACAAAAAACGTTTTAAAATAAAACCGTTACTGTCACTTTAAATTTTAAACTGAACACACTTTATTACTGCAATTGCGAAAAAACATGAAGGAATTGTTCAAAATTCACCAAATTTTCACCACAGTGTCATAAAGCCTTAAAAGTATTGCACACCAAATTTGGAAGCTTTAACCCTTAAAATAACGGAACCGGAGCCGTTTTTAACTTTAACCCCTGTACAGTCCCTGGTATCTGCTTTGCTGAGACCCAACCAAGCCCAAAGGGGAATACGATACCAAATGACGCCTTCAGAAAGTCTTTTCTAAGTATCAGAGCTCCTCTCACATGCGACTGCATGTCATGCCTCTCAAAAACAAGTGCGCAACACCGGCGCGAAAATGAGGCTCTGCCTATGATTAGGGAAAGCCCCTAAAGAATAAGGTGTCTAAAACAGTGCCTGCCGATATTATTATATCAAAATACCCAGATAAAATGATTCCTCAAGGCTAAATATGTGTTAATAATGAATCGATTTAGCCCAGAAAAAGTCTACAGTCTTAATAAGCCCTTGTGAAGCCCTTATTTACGATCTTAATAAACATGGCTTACCGGATCCCATAGGGAAAATGACAGCTTCCAGCATTACATCGTCTTGTTAGAATGTGTCATACCTCAAGCAGCAAGAGACTGCTCACTGTTCCCCCAACTGAAGTTAATTGCTCTCAACAGTCCTGTGTGGAACAGCCATGGATTTTAGTGACGGTTGCTAAAATCATTTTCCTCATACAAACAGAAATCTTCATCTCTTTTCTGTTTCTGAGTAAATAGTACATACCAGCACTATTTTAAAATAACAAACTCTTGATTGAATAATAAAAACTACAGTTAAACACTAAAAAAACTCTAAGCCATCTCCGTGGAGATGTTGCCTGTACAACGGCAAAGAGAATGACTGGGGTAGGCGGAGCCTAGGAGGGATCATGTGACCAGCTTTGCTGGGCTCTTTGCCATTTCCTGTTGGGGAAGAGAATATCCCACAAGTAAGGATGACGCCGTGGACCGGACACACCTATGTTGGAGAAAGGTTACCTTTGTCTGAGGAATCAAAGAACTTTTTGGTAAATTGATCCTCCAACCATGATCTTGAAGAAACAACACAAGTCGATTCGTATGAGATTCTGCTAAATGTAAAGACTGAGCAAGTACCAAGATATCGTCCAAATAAGGAAATACCACAATACCCTGTTCTCTGATTACAGACAGCAGGGCACCGAGAACCTTTGTAAAAATTCTTGGAGCTGTAGCTAGGCCAAACGGCAGAGCCACAAACTGGTAATGCTTGTCTAGGAAAGAGAATCTCAGAAACTGATAGTGATCTGGATGAATCGGAATATGCAGATATGCATCCTGTAAATCTATTGTGGACATATAATTCCCTTGCTGAACAAAAGGTAAGATAGTCCTTACAGTTACCATCTTGAACGTTGGTATCCTTACATAACGATTCAATATTTTTAGATCCAGAACTGGTCTGAAGGAATTCTCCTTCTTTGGTACAATGAAGAGATTTGAATAAAACCCCATCCCCTGTTCCGGAACTGGAACTGGCATAATTACTCCAGTCAACTCTAGATCTGAATCACATTTCAGAAATGCTTGAGCTTTTACTGGATTTACTGGGACACGGGAAAGAAAAAATCTCTTTGCAGGAGGTCTCAACTTGAAACAAATTCTGTACCCTTCTGAAACAATGCTCTGAATCCAAAGATTGTGAACAGAATTGACCCAAATTTCTTTGAAAAAACGTAACCTGCCCCCTACCAGCTGAGCTGGAATGAGGGCCGCACCTTCATGTGGACTTAGAAGCAGGCTTTGCCTTTCTAGCTGGCTTGGATTTATTCCAGACTGGAGATGGTCTCCAAACTGAAACTGCTCCTGAGGATGAAGGATCAGGCTTTTGTTCTTTGTTGAAACGAAAGGAACGAAAACGATTATTAGCCCTGTTTTTACCTTTAGATTTTTTATCCTGTGGTAAAAAAGTTCCTTTCCCACCAGTAACAGTTGAAATAATGGAATCCAACTGAGAACCAAATAATTTGTTACCCTGGAAAGAAATGGAAAGTAAAGTTGATTTAGAAGCCATATCAGCATTCCAAGTTTTAAGCCATAAAGCTCTTCTAGCTAAAATAGCTAGAGACATAAACCTGACATCAACTCTGATAATATCAAAAATGGCATCACAGATAAAATTATTAGCATGTTGAAGAAGAAGAATAATATCATGAGAATCACGATGTGTTACTTGTTGCGCTAAAGTTTCCAACCAAAAAGTTGAAGCTGCAGCAACATCAGCCAAAGATATAGCAGGTCTAAGAAGATTACCTGAACACAGATAAGCTTTTCTTAGAAAGGACTCCATTTTCCTATCTAGAGGATCCTTAAACGAAGTACCATCTGACGTAGGAATAGTAGTACGTTTAGCAAGGGTAGAAATAGCCCCATCAACTTTAGGGATCTTGTCCCAAAATTCTAATGTGTCAGGCGGCACAGGATATAATTGCTTAAAACGTTTAGAAGGAGTAAATGAATTACCCAAATTATCCCATTCTTTGGAAATTACTGCAGAAATAGCATCAGGGACAGGAAAAACTTCTGGAATAACTACAGGAGTTTTAAAAACCTTATTTAAACGTTTAGATTTAGTATCAAGAGGACCAGAATCCTCTATTTCTAAAGCAATTAGGACTTCTTTAAGTAAAGAACGAATAAATTCCATTTTAAATAAATATGAAGATTTATCAGCATCAACCTCTGAGACAGAATCCTCTGAACCAGAGGAATCATCAGAATCAGAATGATGATGTTCAGTTAAAAATTCATCTGTAGGGAGAGAAGTTTTAAAAGATTTTTTATGTTTACTAGAAGGAGAAATAACAGACATAGCCTTCTTTATGGATTCAGAAACAAAATCTCTTATATTATCAGGAACATTCTGCACCTTAGATGTTGAAGGAACTGCAACAGGCAATGGTACTTTACTAAAGGAAATATTATCTGCTTTAACAAGTTTGTCATGACAATCAATACAAACAACAGCTGGAGGAATAGCTACCAAAAGTTTACAGCAGATACACTTAGCTTTGGTAGATTCAGCACTTGACAGCGATTTTCCAGTAGTATCTTCTGACTCAGATGCAACGTGAGACATCTTGCAATATGTAAGAGAAAAAACAACATATATATAAAGCAAAATTGATCAAATTCCTTAAATGACAGTTTCAGGAATGGGAAAAAATGCCAAAGAACAAGCTTCTAGCAACCAGAAGCAATAAAAAATGAGACTTAAATAATGTGGAGACAAGAGTGACGCCCATATTTTTTCGCGCCAAATAAGACGCCCACATTATTTGGCGCCTAAATGCTTTTTGGCGCCAAAAATGACGCCACATCCGGAACGCCGACATTTTTGGCGCAAAATAACGTCAAAAAGTGACGCAACTTCCAGCGACACGTATGACGCCGGAAACGGAAATAGAATTTTTGCGCCAAAAAAGTCCGCGCCAAGAATGACGCAATAAAATGAAGCATTTTCAGCCCCCGCGAGCCTAACAGCCCACAGGGAAAAAGTCAAATTTAAGGTAAGAAAAATGTTAAATTAAAATGCATTATCCCAAATATGAAACTGACTGTCTGAAAAATAAGGAAAGTTGAACATTCTGAGTCAAGGCAAATAAATGTTTGAATACATATATTTAGAACTTTATAAACAAAGTGCCCAACCATAGCTAGGAGTGTCACAAAAAATAAGACTTACTTACCCCAGGACACTCATCTACATATAGTAGATAGCCAAACCAGTACTGAAACGAGAATCAGTAGAGGTAATGGTATATATAAGAGTATATCGTCGATCTGAAAAGGGAGGTAAGAGATGAATCTCTACGACCGATAACAGAGAACCTATGAAATAGACCCCTTAGAAGGAGATCACTGCATTCAAATAGGCAATACTCCTCACATCCCTCTGACATTCACTGCACGCTGAGAGGAAAACCGGGCCCCAACTTGCTGCGGAGCGCATATCAACGTAGAATCTAGCACAAACTTACTTCACCACCTCCATCGGAGGCAAAGTTTGTAAAACTGAATTGTGGGTGTGGTGAGGGGTGTATTTATAGGCATTTTGAGGTTTGGGAAACTTTGCCCCTCCTGGTAGGAATGTATATCCCATACGTCACTAGCTCATGGACTCTTGCTAATTACATGAAAGAAAGAAAGAAATTTATTAGGTAAGCATGAATTCTGTTTTCTTTTGCAAGATGTACCGAGTCCACGGATTCATCCTAACTTGTGGTATACCAATACCAAAGCTTTAGGACACGGATGAAGGGAGGGTTAAGACAGGAACCTAAACGGAAGACACCACTGCTTGCAAAACCTTTCTCCCAAAAATAGCCTCTGAAGAAGCAAAAGTATCAAATTTGAAAAATTTGGAAAAGGTATGAAGCGAAGACCAAGTCGCAGCCTTACAAATCTGTTCAACAGAAGCATCATTTTTAAAAGCCCATGTGGAAGCCACCGCTCTAGTGGAGTGAGCTGTAATTCTTTCAGGAGGCTGCTGTCCAGCAGTCTCATAAGCCAAACGGATGATGCTTTTCAGCCAAAAGGAAAGAGAGGTAGCCGTAGCCTTTTGACCTCTACGCTTTCCAGCATAGACAACAAACAAAGAAGATTATTGGCGAAAATCTTTGGTTGCCTGCAAATAAAACTTCAAGGCATGAACCACGTCCAAGTTGTACAACAGACGGTCCTTCTTAGAAGAAGGATTTGGACACAGAGAAGGAACAACAATTTCCAGATTGATATTCCTGTTAGAAACCCAGGTTTGGTATGCAAAACCACCTTATCAGCATGGAAAACAAGATAAGGCGACTCACATTGTAATGCAGATAGTTCAGAAACTCTTTGAGCTGAAAAGATAGCAACTAGAAACAGAACTTTCCAAGATAGAAGCTTAATATCTATGGAATGCATGGGTTCAAACAGAACCTATTGAAGAACTTTAAGAACTAAATTGAGACTCCATGGCGGAGCAACAGGTTTAAACACAGGCTTAATTCTAACTAAAGCCTGACAAAAAGCCCAAACATCTGGGACATCTGCCAGACGCTTGTGCAACAGAATAGACAAAGCAGATATCTGTCCCTTTAAGGAACTAGTGGACAATCCTTTCTCTAATCCTTCTCGGAGAAAAGACAAAATCCTAGGAATCCTGATCTTACTCCATGAGTAGCCTTTGGATTCACACCAAAAAAGATATTTACGCCATATCTTATGATAGATCTTCCTGGTGACAGGCTTTTGAGCCTGAATCAAGGTATCTATGACCGACTCAGAGAAACTCCGCTTTGATAATATCAAGCGTTCAATCTCCAAGCAGTCAGTTGCAGAGAAATTAGATTTGGATGCTTGAATGGACCTTGAATCAAAAGGTCCCGTCTCAGTGGCAGAGTCCATGGTGGCAGAGATGACATGTCCACCAGGTCTGCATGCCAAGTCCTGCGTGGCCACGCAGGCGCTATCAAAATCACCGAAGCTCTCTCCTGTTTGATTCTGGCAATCAGACGCGGAAGGAGAGGGAATGGTAGAAACACATAAGCCAGGTTGAACGACCAGGGTACTGCTAGAGCATCTATCAGTACTGCCTGAGGATCCTTTGACCTGGATCCGTAACAAGGAAGTTTGGCGTTCTGACGACACGCCATCAGATCCAATTCTGGTGTGCCCCATAGCTAAACCAGTTGAGCAAACACCTCCGGATGGAGCTCCCACTCCCCCGGATAAAAAGTCTGCCTCCCAGTTCTCCACCCCAGGGATATAGATCACTGATAGATGGCAAGAGTGAGTCTCTGCCCATCGGATTATCCTAGAAACTTCTATCATCGCCAAGGAACTCCTTGTTCCCCCCTGATGATTGATATAGGGTACAGTCGTGATGTTGTCCGACTGAAACCTGATGAATCCGGCCGAAGCCAGCTGAGGCCACCCTGAAGAGCATTGAATATCGCTCTTAATTCCAGAATATTTATCGGTAGGAGGGCCTCCTCCTGAGTCCACAAACCCTGTGCTTTCAGGGAATTCTAGACTGCACCCCAGCCCAGTAGGCTGGCGTCCATCGTCCCAATAACACACGCTGGCCTGCGGAAACACATTCCCCTGGACAGGTGATCCTGTGACAACCACCAAAGAAGAGAGTCTCTGGTCTCTTGATCCAGATTTATCTGAGGAGATAAATCTGCATAATCCCCATTCCACTGTTTGAGCATGCATAGTTAGAGTGGTCTGAGATGCAAGCGAGCAAACGGAACTATGTCCATTGCCACTACCATAAGTCCGATTACCTCCATACTCTGAGCCACTGACGGCCGAGAAACGGAATGAAGAGCTTGGCAGAAATATTTTCATGTCCACCGAATCTATCAGAGTTCCCAGGAATGGAACTCTTGTGAGAGGAATAAGAGAACTCTTTTTCACGTTCACCTTCCACCCATGAGATCTTAGAAAGGCCAACACTAAGTCTGTGTGAGACTTGGCAAGTTGGAAAGTCGACGCTTGAATTAAGATGTCGTCTAGATAAGGCGCCACTGCTATGCCCCTCGGCCTTAGGACCGCCAGAAGGGACCCTAGCACCTTTGTGAAGATTCTTGGCACCGTGGCCAACCCGAAGGGAAGAGCCACAAACTGGTAATGCCTGTCCAGAAAGGCAAACCTGAGGAACTGGTGATGAACTTTGTGGATAGGAATGTGTAGATACGCATCCTTTAGATCCACGGTAGTCATATATTGACCTTCCTGGATCATTGGTAAAATAGTCCGAACGGTCTCCATCTTGAAGGATGGAACTCTTAGGAATTGGTTTAGGATCTTGAGATCTAGAATTGGTCTGAAGGTTCCCTCTTTTTTGGGAACCACAAACAGATTGGAGTAGAAACCTTGCCCCTGTTCTGTTTTCGGATTTACAGACAATTGAGAAAGATGGAACCTCCCCCTTGGAGGAGAATCTTTGAAATCTAGGAGATACCCCTGGGTTACAATTTCTACAGCCCAGGAGTCCTGAACGTCTCTTGCCCAGGCCTGAGCAAAGAGAGAAAGTCTGCCCCCTACTTGATCCGGTCCCGGATCGGGGGCTACCCCTTCATGCTGTCTTAGTGGCAGCAGCAGGCTTTTTGGCCTGTTTACCCTTGTTCCAAGCCTGGTTAGATCTCCAGGTTGGCTTGGATTGAGCAAAGTTCCCCTCTTGCTTTGCAGCAGGGGAAGAGGAAGCGGGATTACCCTTGAAGTTTCGAAAGGAACGAAAATTATTTTGTTTGGTCCTTGTCTTATTTGACTTATCTTGAGGGAGGGCATGACCCTTCTCTCCAGTGATGTCTGAAATGATCTCTTTCAGTGCAGGCCCAAATAGGGTCTTACCTTTGAAAGGGATGGTCAAAAACTTAGATTTAGATGACACATCAGCTGACCAGGACTTAAGCCATAATGCTCTTCGCGCTAAAATGGCAAAACCTGAATTCTTTGCCACTAACTTAGCAAGATGAAAAGCTGCATCTGTAATAAAAGAATTAGCCAACTTAAGGGCCTTAATTCTGTCCAAAATATCATCTAGTGGGGTCTCCATCTGAAGAGCCTCAAACCAAAAAGCAGCTGCAGTGGTTACCGGAACAATGCACGCTATAGGTTTAAGAAGAAAACCCTGATGAACAAAACTTTTCTTTAGGAGACCCTCTAACTTTTTATCCATAGGATCAATGAAAGCACAACTGTCTTCAATAGGTATAGTTGTACGCTTAGCCAGAGTAGAAATAGCTCCCTCCACCTTAGGGACCGTCTGCCATGAGTCCTTTATGGTGTCAGAAATGGGGAACATTTTCTTAAAAACAGAAGGAGAAGCGAACGGAATACCTGGTCTATCCCACTCCTTATTAACAATGTCCAAAATCCTCTTAGGGACCGGAAAAACATCAGTGTAAACATGAACCTCTAAATATTTGTCCATTTTACACAATTTCTCTGGAACGACAATAGGGTCACAATCATCCAGAGTAGCTAAAACCTCCCTGAGCAATAAACGGAGGTGCTCTAGCTTAAATTTAAATGCCGTCATATCTGAATCTGTCTGAGGGAACATCTTTCCTGAATCAGAAATCTTTCCCTCAGACAGCAAATCCCTCATCCCTACCTCAGAACATTGTGAGGGAATATCGGATACGGCTACTAAAGCGTCAGAAGGCTCAGCATTTGTTCTTAACCCAGAGCTACTGCGCTTCCCTTGCAACCCTGGCAGTTTAGATAAAACCTCTGTGAGGGTAGTATTCATAACTGAAGCCATATCTTGCAAGGTGAAAGAATTAGACGCACTAGAAGTACTTTGCGTCGCTTGTGCGGGCGTAACTGGTTGTGACACTTGGAGGGAACTAGATGGCGAAACCTGATTTACTTCTGTCTGAGAATCATTTAATGCCAAATTCTTATAAGTCAAAATATGTTGTTTGCAATTTATAGACATATCAGTACAATTGGGACACATTCTTAGAGGGGGTTCCACAATGGCTTCTAAACAAATTGAACAATGAGTTTCCTCAGTGTCAGACATGTTAACAGGCTAGTAATGAAGCAAGCAAGCTTGGAAAACTCTTTATTTAATGAAAAAAACACAATTTGCAAAAACTGTACTGTACCTTTAAGAGAAAAAAAGGCATACACAAACTGCAAAACAGGTTAAAATTGCTTCAAAAATTCCGGAATTTTAACAGTGTACCCCCTAAGCCTTAGAAGGATTGCACCACAAGTAAAAAAGCAATAGACCCCCAAATGAAAAAAACAGATTGATAAGTGTCTAAAACCGGTTAAAACCCACTAAAGCACCTTGCCACAGCTCTGCTGTGGCCCTACCTGCCCTTAGGAAGCTTCAATTAGTCCCTCAGAAGACTCTCAGGACTTCAGGAGAAGTTGCTTGCTGCTTGTAAATGTAGGCCTCGCCCACCTCACTCGATGTTGCTGGGGCCTACACAAAACTAACAAACCCTGCCTGAAAGCCATGTGGGTTATAAACAACCCCAAAGAACCCTCAAGCAAATGTCCCATAAAACAGAAAACATTACTCCCAGACACAAAAACGTTTGTCCCAAATTCACATAAACTGAGTGCCCACAAAAAAATTAACCCTTTATGCAAGCTAGTAAAAACCTCTGATAACGCTAGGATTACTGCTTACCCTTCCCCTAATGGGGACACTGTCAGCCTTTCTGAGTTAACACAGTCTCTGCAGAAAATATGACTGAACATACCTCATTGCTGTATAGCAAGAAACCGTTCCTCTCACTGAAGTTTTCCTGTACTCCTCAGCTCATGTGGGAACAGCAGTGGACCTTAGTTACAAATGCTAAGATCATTATCCTCCAGGCAGAAATCTTCATCTATGTCCTGCCTGAGAGTAAATAGTACAACACCAGTACCATTTAAAAATAACAAACACTTGATTGAAGCTAAAATAAAACTTACAGTTTAACACCTCTTCTCTTTACCCTTCCTGCTTAGAGCCAGCAAAGAGAATGACTGGGGGGTGGAGTTAAGGGGGGAGCTATATAGACAGCTCTGCTGTGGTGCTCTCTTTGCTACTTCCTGTCAGGAAGGACAATATCCCACAAGTTAGGATGAATCCGTGGACTCGGTACATCTTGCAAAAGAAAGCAGCACATCTCCAGGTGCAATCAAAGCAGGCTGGGACCTCTCAGTCAACCAGTAGACTGTACTTAGGTGTAGTCAGCGTCCGTTCACCAGCCACACGATATATATACAAAAGATAATAAAAAAAGAACTCCAAAATAGAGGCAGCAAGTGTATCAAAAAGCATATATTTATTAAAGTAGTACCAGACAGGTACGATTTTCACCTCTAGATCAAAGTAGTACCAGACAGGTATATTTTCCGTTTATCATAAAAAGGTATTTGTCGCTATTAGTGGGATCAAAACACATGAACACGCCACTGTTATTATAGGGGCACTCATTTATTAATTTATTATATTGGGTACACCACAGAGGCCTTTTTTCTGTTTAGAACAACATTCTGTGTCACTGTGGTGACGTGTTTTTAAATTTTATTTCATCTTTATTATTTTCCTATACTATTTTAATGCAGATTGCCATTTGTTTCTGTCTCATGTTTGCTACTATAAGTATAACAATGTTATTATTATTGTTATTTTTATGAGCCTACAAAAGATTATGGTTTTATTCCAGTGAAGAGGTTCTTTTGAACTATGTATACGTGTAATGATTGTCACATACTCATATGGGTTTTAGACAAATCTTTTGTATATTCTTTGCAAAATCTTTTGGCTGTGAGGTCTTTATGTGGGAAGGTCTGTTTACATTGGTTACCATCCCAACTAATTACCTACTGATTGTATACACAGGTGATTGTAATCAATGGCTCCACTTACCAGAGTTTTTTTTATCCTTTTATATAGCAAGTGTATTCCATTTAATTTTTGTATAGCCTGAGGAAACGGCCCTTTTGGATGCTGAGAAACACGTCGCTTTGTTTTTAATAAATATATGCTTTTTGATACACTTGCTGCCTCTATTTTGGAGTTCTCTTTTTATTATCTTTTGGATATATACCGTGTGGCTCGTGAACGGACGCCGACTACACCTAAGTACAGTCTGGGCGACTGAGAGGTCCCAGCCTGCTTTGATTGCACCTGGAGGTGCGCTGCTTTCTGTAAGTCTGACCAGTAATTACGAATTTTGTTTATCAAAACTGTACTGGGCTATGGATATCGTTTTTGTCACTGACAGGAATAGGAATCTGGTTGCTGCTTGCTGGTTTCTATATGAGTGTCTCCTATGTGGGCATACAGTGAGCTGGACCACTGCTAATCGATTCAGCCTGCGTTACTCGCACCTTTAGGGTGCTCTATCTTTGTGAGTATAATATGTCACTTCACATTGTTCTCTTATTGTGCAGACGTTACTAGGCCATATTGGCGCCTCTGTGTCTCCTCCTTCCTAGATTCATCACCAGGGACAGACCTTCCTTTTGACAGAGTGCTGCCTTCCATTGGATGTTGGATTAAATGGACTTTTTATTTTAAATTATATATTCTTTTTATTATTTTTTTTTTTTTTTGTTTGTCTCACCTATTATTTGAGCTGTTGAGCTGTATTTTATGCATTAGATTCTTCTTTTGGGCTCTAGTTATTTTTAGATTTGGATTTTAGGAAGCGCCCCCTATGGAACTGATGTTATTGTTATTTCCCATTTTTTTTTACGATAAATCTTTTTATTGAAATCGCAAATATTACAGTTACAAAATCATACAGTAGAAGGAAATTTCTTTTACAAGTAAAACTCAACAACTAACATAAATAAGAACATTAGTACAAATAAAAGACAGGAGCATATGATCACAGTACTTTCTGGTATAATCAATTAACACAACCAGAACCTTAGTACGGTTCAGCTTAGTGTAATTAGCATAAATCTTGTTCCCAAAGAAATATCACATCTGCAATGAAGTCCTTTTTACCAACGTAAGTGTAATGGATTTTCTCCAATTCTAAAATATGATTAACTTCTCTCATCCACATCTCGTATGATGGAACTATATCTTTTTTCCAAAACCTGGGTATCAGACGTCTAGCACAGTTAAGCATAATCTGCAAAAGCTTCTTCCTATATAGACATGGGGTTTTTGGTATATCACCCAAAAGGACCATAGTAATTGTAAGTTTGGTAGTGTTTCCTATAGTTTTCGTGAGTTTATCGCCAACAGCCTTCCAGTATGTCTGTAAGAGTGGACAGGACCACCATGTATGGGAAAGAGTGCCAATCTCGCCGCAGTGTCTCCAGCAATAGGGGGATGAGTTAGGGTAAATACTGTGAAGACGGCGAGGTGTTAAATACCATCTTGACATTAGCTTGAAGTTCATTTCTATTAAAGTTAGTGAAAGGGAAGCCTTTTTATTTTCCCTGAAAATACGACTCCAGTGAGTATCAGGTAGGTTTATGCCAAGCTCTCTTTCCCATTTATCAATAAATGTAGGTTTTTTAGAGGGAAAAGATCCTCTAAGTAATTTGTAAACTATTGAGATATGAGAGCTTTTAATAGAAGGGGACGTACACAGTGACTCGAAGGGGGTTAGGGGTCTGGTAAGGGTTGCTTTGTGTGGGCTATTGAATATGGCGTGTCTGACTTGGAAATAAGGGAACCACATATGAAACGGTGGGCCTAGCAATTGACCTATCTCTGCTTGTGTACGTATCAACCCGCCATGAAGGAGAATATGTGCTGGTATATTAGAAGGGGAACCTGCGATCAAAGGTGTTTGGATAGTCTGGGATTTTAAGAAAAGGGAGTTATTCAGTAGAGGGGTGAGGGGGGATATCCGCGTAGATATCAGGCTATCTCTAGCCAGTAGTTTATCCCATGTGCGGATAGTGGTTGCTATGAAATAGTCATTCCAAATCTCTAAGGGTCTCAGCTTTGGTGGAGTCCAACATTGATCACCTAGGTTAATTCCACCTGCCAGGTAGGTTTCCATTTGCACCCAGGGTTTTTCAGAAGGGGAATGTTTCCAGGCCACAATGCGTGCTAGGTGTGTCGCTCTGTAATAGTTTATCAAGTTAGGTGCTCCCAGTCCACCATCTTCTCTATCTAGAAATAGTGTTTCTCTGGCCACTCTAGATCTTTTGTGCGACCAGATAAACTGGTCAAATTTTTTTTGTTGCCGTATAAGAAATTGTGTAGGGATGTCTATTGGGAGTACTTGAAAGAGGTATAAAAATTTAGGGATAATACTCATTTTTATTGCATTTATACGTCCCATCCAAGAAAGCCGACCCTGTTTGTGCCAGGATTCCAACAATTTATTGGTTTCGTCTTGCAAAGGGGTATAATTAAGGGAGAATAGTTCAGTTTGTGTTGCTGATATGTCGATGCCTAGATACCTTATTTTCTTGGCTATCTGGAAAGAAGTGTATGTTGTGATAAAGTGTGTTTCTTCATCATTGAGATACAGTGATAGGATCATTGATTTATTCATATTGACTGAGAAATTAGAAACCGCTCCATACTCCTTCAGTTCTCCCAGTAGGGCCGGGACTGAGGTGAGAGGTGAGCGCAGGGTAAATATAACATCATCTGCGTATAGGAGACATTTCTGCAATAGACCACCAAAGGGGACGCCCTGTATATTATGATTACACCGTATTCTAGAGGCAAACGCCTCTACAGCCAAGGCAAATAGTAGGGGCGAGAGAGGGCATCCCTGCCGTGTGCCGTTATTTATGGGGATTTCCTGGGAGAGTGTGCCGTTGATCATGACAAAAGCTGTTGGGTTACTATAGAGGGCTTGTATGCGTGATATCATTGTACATGAAAACCCAAACTTTGACAGGATGGACCACAGAAAGTCCCAGTCCACCCTGTCAAAGGCCTTCTCGGCATCTATAGAGAGAAGCATCAAGGGTGTCTTGGAGGCAGAAGAGCTTGAGAGGGTATGCAGGACTCTAATGGTATTCTCCTTAGCTTCCCTTCCAGGGATGAAACCGACCTGGTCGGGGTGCACTAGAAAGGGAAGGAATTTGCTAATTCTCGTGGCTAACAATTTGGCATATAGTTTGATATCGATATTTATTAATGATATGGGGCGGTAATTAGTTACTTTCTCTGGTGGCTTGCCCGGTTTGGGTATCACCGAGATTGTGGCTTCTAGTAATTTTGTCGGAAGTTGATTAGTCTGGTCAATAGAGGTGTACATCTCCAGTAGGTGGGGGCTAAGAAGGGGTTTGAAGAGGTGATAAAATTTAGGTGTGAATCCGTCTGGGCCAGGTGCTTTTCCTTGTGGTAAGTCTTTAATGGCTAGTAATAACTCCTGTAAAGTAAACTGTTTGTCTAAATTTTCTATAGCAGTATCAGAAAGCCTAGGGAGCTGGGTCTGATCAAGATACGAATTTATTCGCTGCTGCTTATCTTCTGGACTTAGGGAGGGAATGTTATACAGGGAGGTGTAGTATTGTGCAAACTGATTAGCGATTTCAGTGTTATCAGAGTGGGCGACGCCCGAGGAGTCTATAATCTTAGTGATATGTGTTTTATATCGCTTTTTACGTAAGGATCTCGCCAGTAAGCGCCCGGCCTTATTGTTTTCAATGAAAAACTTGGACTCGGATGTGATAGCTCTCATATGTGCATTTTGTATTAAATATTGGTTTAAAGCTTCCCTGGCTAGTTGTGATCTCGCTAGTAGAGATTGTGACTGGGGGTTTTTTTTCAGCTCTTTTTCACAGTTATTAAACTCTGAGGTCAGAGAAGCAAATTGAGCAGCACGCTGTTTGCGTTGCCTATGCGTGTGACCCATAATCACCCCCCTTATGAAACACTTATATGCCTCCCAATTAGTTATTGCGGATGTGTCTAGATAATTGTTGAAAGAGAAATACTCTGTGGTTTTCTCTGCTATATCGGTGACTATTAAGGGGTCTAAGAAAATCTGATCATTTAGTTTCCAACGTTGTTGGAAGCCTGGCTTAGAGGTCCAAATAAAGGTGGAACAGACCATGCTATGGTCAGACCATGTAGTATGGTATAGTCTTGAGTCAACAAGGGAGGGAAGCATACTTTGTTCACAGAAGATATAATCGATACGTGTGTAAGTGTGTTGTGGGTTAGAAAAAAAAGAGAAATCTTTAGTGGATGGGTGGGTAGTTCTCCAAGAGTCAAAGAAGGGAATAGAGCATATTGCTCTCCAGTTGGCTTTTATCTGGGTGTTCCTGATATATGATCTGCCTGAGGACGTGTCTAGTGCAGGATTAATAGGGAAGTTTAAGTCGCCCCCTAAGAAGATGGGTCCCTTTGCAATATCAAGTATCTGGTTTATCACCCTATGGAAGAAGGGAGGTTTAGGGCAGTTCGGGGCATAAATGTTAGCTAGAGTTATAGGTCTACCAAAGTATAGCCCCACCAAAACAAGAAAACGACCCTCTTTGTCAAGATATTTAGTAAGTAGTTCAAAAGACGTACCTTTTCTAAAAGATATACAAACCCCATTATGTCTAGTCGGGCCTGAGCACAAAAAATGTTGGTCATAATGGAGTTTCGAAAGGGTGGGTTCATTTGATTTTTTAAAGTGCGTCTCCTGAATCATGATAATGTCCACTCTTTTTTTATAGAAATCGTGGAAGGCTATTGAGCGCTTTTGTGGTGAGACAAAACCTTTAACATTTTGCGTAGCTAGCTTAAACTGACTAGATTGTTTTGGTATTGACATGTATATGTTGTCTGGGACTTATAAAGAAAGGGAAACCAAGACGTACTGGTCACTTGTGTCGTGTGTATGGGAGTTTAGGTGTCAGAGAGTACAAATATATAAAATCAGAATATATAACTCTAAAACAAAGAAACAGAACAACTTGGAATAACTGTGTCCAAGGATAAACTGAAGTGATACAGTAAGAAGAGGGAGAGGGGGGGAGAAGGAAGGGGAACAAGGAAAGGAGGGATGAGGGAGGAGGGGAAGGGGGGGAGAGTAAGATTGGTGTAGGGTGAAAGTGAACCTGTATCTGTAGTCCTCTACCAGCAGGGGCGGAGGGTACTAGGGAAGAGAGTTAGGGGGAACAGACAGCTAGTGAGAAGCTGAGAAAGAGAGGGAAATGGGGGAAGGTACGGCCCGGTGGAGCCGCCCCGACAGACCTGGTATTATCAAGTGCATGTTCGAGACCAGAGACAATAATAATAATAAAAAAACAAACAAACATAATTTAAACAGTAAAACGTCAAACCTTATGCATGACATACAAATAATAAGATAACAGAACATTGAGCATTGTATATCAAACCATTGTGACATGAGAATAAACCAGCATTTATAAGCTTTTTTGGGAAATAACTTGATTTTTGCAAGTCAAAAGTCTCAATAAGTTCAAACAGCATAAGCGCGCTCAGAAATAGGATCTGTGGTGCGAGATTATGCATAGTCAGTTTCGTTAAAAGTCAAAGTGAAATAGAACAAGGTATCACCCTGTAGGGTGTGTGTACAGCCATATACTCACAAACTCTTGGGTATCGGGTCATGTAGTGACAGCCAAAGCAGAGTCCATCTGAGCTGCAATAGCTGTGCAAATCTTCTTACGCTGTTGTTTACCAATGATTTCAGACCAAAGTCTCCGCTGTGGCCTTGGTAAAAGAGTTGAAGCTTTGGAGGGTCCAGGGGCTGCGGCCTCAGGAGCCGGAATATCCAAAAGTTGGCAGAAATCATTAATATCCTCTGTAGAGGTGCATTCAAATCTTTTGCCATTTTTGATGATTTGTAGTGATACTGGGAATCCCCACCTATAAGGAATTTTTAGGGAGCGCAGATGGGCAGTGAAGAGTGCAAATTCTTTTCTCAATAACAGCGTTCTGGTCGATAAATCTTGAAAAATTTGAATTTTCGCACCTTGAAAGGAAAATGTAGGCTGTGATCTTGCCATTTGAAATATCTTTTCTCTATCCCTGTAGCTCGAGAAGCACACTATTATATCCCTTGGGGGCTGATTATCATTCGGTTTAGGCCTAAGAGACCTGTGTGCTCTCTCGATAGGTATAACATCAATCACTCTCTGGTTAGAGATGGCTAGGGACTGTAGAAGATTTTGTAGGTGTTCAGATATATCTTCATTTTTCACGGATTCAGGGATCCCTCGAATCCGAAGATTATTTCTCCTTGCTCTATTTTCAATATCGTCTATTTTATTCTCTAGGTCCGAAATCTGCTGCTGTTGACTGTCTATAGTGCGTGACATTTCAGAGACATCTCTAGTGATCTCTTCAGTGTGATCCTCAAGGGATTCGACTCTACTCCCTAGATCGTTTATATCTTTCTTGAGGGCAGCACATTCTGATTTAATACAGGATTTGACCTGGTTAATGAGGGCCTCCATAACTTTTAGTGTGACTGGGCCATCTTCACTATGGTGCTGAGTGTGAGGGGGGGATGCTGCTGATTGAACTGTGTCCGGGTTATCAGATAAATCCTCTTCCTCACTGCAAGCTTGAGATATCTCAGGTTTTTTCTTTTTGTGATCTGAGCTTTTAAAGAAGGTATTCACTGTTCCAGAAACCAAAGTTGTCTTTAGTGTCTTATCATTCTTGGTGTTTCTGCGTACCGCCATGCTGACAAAACAGGTACAGGCTTTTGCTCTTTCACAATGAAATTGAACTTTCCTGGTATATAATGTTGCAAGTCTATCACTAATATGTCACTGGGATTAAGGTATATCTTTCTTTATGACATTAAGTCAAAACATAAGCTGTACAGTAGTTTGTGTATACAACACCTCTTGCCCCTGGATTGCATTAAATTATCTCTGAGTTAGAAGCTGGGGGCGTTTTTTTGGGCCTTCAAGAGCTTTTAGAGCATTTTGGTATTTGGCATTATGCTGTTAATCACTCGTTTTTGCTCTCCATTATCCCAACGTGGCACTGCTTACCCTGTTACTATGATAGTCCTGCAGTTCTCTGAGGAAAGGCTTTTTCCAGCGTTCGTCACCAGAACGCATGAGCAGGCTTCAGATGCGGCCTCCTTTACGGATCGGGAGCCCAAACAGCTGTTCCGCCGTAACCGCGGCTCAGAAAATCAGTCCGGAGGTCCCCGTGTGCTTTACCCTCATGCCACGGTAGAAATCAGATCACTCCTGGCTATATATGTTCATCTGTGAGGAAGCTCCACCGCCGCCGTTTCAGGAGCTCTAACAAAGTGCGGCCATTCAGCACGCCCGCACGCTCCGCCCAGTTATTTCCCATTTTTATCTTCTTAACATCAACCCGACACTCGCTCGTTCGGGGCGACTGACCCTGTCCGCCTGCAGGGATAGTAAATCTAGCTGATAGTGACAGAAAAGTACAAAAAGAAATCACTCTAATGCGTTAATGCATTGTGTTTAACCCCTGCAAAGGCATTAAACACAAAGTTAAAGGCAGTTCCAAAGCAGCATTGCAATACTGAGAGCTAGCTGAACACATCTTGTGAGCCAATGACATAAGACAAATGTGTTTAGCCCCTTATCACCAGCTAGCTCCCTATAAAGCATTGCGACTCCTGAAACAACCTAGGTATACTTTTCAACAAATTTGATAATAGAAGTAAATTAGGGTAAAAGAGAACTGCATGCTCTAGCTCAGCGCTCGAAAAATGTGCCGGAAACTTTTGACCATCCCTATGATTATATATATATATATATATATATATATATATATATATATACTGTGTAAATATATATATATATCCAAGTAGAATGTGATAGAACAGAGGACTGATCTGTCAACAAGCAGCACCAAGTCTTGCTCTGGTCAGGGGAAGAATAATCAGATACCGTTAAGGACCAATTCAATAGAGGATAGTGCTGACACACCAATATATGAAAAAGTTAAAAATAGGTACGAGGGTAAACAGCGCTCAAAAATTCATAATACAAGAAATAAAACATAAATGGTGATTAAATATAATAGAAATAGTATCCTAAAAACAAAAATGAATGACATGTATAAAATTATTATTATAAAAATATTAGTCCACTGGAGTGTTAGTAGTAATGTGAATCCCCTTACCAGAATTTACCTCAATCTAATGAGGTAAGTAGCCGCACTGCAAGGGGTATGTGGGTAATAAAGCAGATGCATTCGGTATGGAAAAGGATGTCTTAATGTGCTTATTCGCCTCTTGGAGTAAGTCAAAAACTTACTCCAAGAGGTGGTTGGCAATCCTGAATATCCAGGGAGGAATTTATTGGATGTGAACCATTTTCATCACTACCTACTCAAAGAGATGGATAAGCACATTAAGACATCCTTTTCCTTTTAAGATACTATGTCTATTATATTTAATCACCATTTATGTTGTATGTCTTGTAAAATGAATTTTTGAGCGCTGTTTACCCTCGTAACATATATATATGTTCTCATGAGTCTTGGCTCTTTTGATATCATCTTTATTCATACATAATGGTTTACAACATTTCGGCCTCCACCTTGGCCTTGGCCTTTGGAAACCATAATGTATAGATAAAGATGATATAAAAAGAGCCAAGTCTCATGAAAACCTTTTGAAGTTAATGGACTACAGCTCTGAAGAAATATAAGTGTGCTTACTCCATATGCATGCGTGTATGTATGTATGTATATATATATATATATATATATATATACATATACCACCCATATACATCAACATCAGCATGTATACAAAAAACAAACAAAAAAAATGCTTTATATTAGTCAATACATATATAAAAGTGATGTATATACACACACAGGGAATTAAGAGTGTCTAGAGTGACTAATTCAGATAATCTAATGCATTTAGATATCGTGAAAAATAATACTAAAATTCAGAGCTCTAATGCTAACAACTTAATTTAAGAAGGGCAGGCTAAATTAAGCCTGGTAATAAATTGTATACATCAACAAAGGATTTGCATCCTTTTTGTTTATTTGTTCAGCCAAGAAACTGACTTAGATGATTAAAATAATCATTTAGATGATAGTGAGCATTTGCATCTTTCCACGTTCAGTCGGATGTTTTGCTGAGCTGAAGACGCCACACATGTGGATAGTGGGCATACCCTCACTATGTCATCCGGCGTCATTGGGTGTAATAACCAATCTCAGATAAGCACGTCATAGGGGCATGTATGTAGGTAAATAAACATAATAATGTGTGATATGTACTCCAGACCTTGAACGAACTATGTGTCACCTATTAAATACGATCACACAACATACCTATAAAGGGAGAACGTTGTAATCAATGTCTCTAACTCATCACTTACTCTGTGTGTCTAGAACTTGCGAATCTGCCCGTGTCTGAGTCTCACAGTCAGTGTGGTTATCATCTGACCCCTTCGAGTTATGGGTGGATTTGGATAGCGGGTGTTACCCTCAAAATGTCATCCAGCGGCATTGGGTGTAACTACCAATAACAGACCAGCACATCATAGGGTTGTGAATGTAGGTAAATAAACATAATAGAGAAAGAAATAGAGAGGGCGCCACTATTTATTTATTTCTCTAAATAGCTACATCTCTGCTCTCTGGGAACAAGAGGAGCTGCCTCCATAAAAACATTGACTATCAAGATTACTACATACAAACGGACTCTAATTATTTTTTCCACAGCCATCAGCCAAGTAAGATATACTCGATAAAGAACTGAGTAACTATTTGTAAAAATATTTTATGTCTAGAATCTTATTTCCATTTTCCATTGTATTGTCTATTTTGGCCTATAACAGCGGCCTTTGTATCCCCCTATGAGATACCATACAAATAAACATAATAAAATGTGATATGTACTCCGGACCTTGAACAAACTATATGTCACCTATTACATGCGATCATACAACATACCAATGTTTGGAGAATAATGTAATCAATGTCTCTAAATCATAAAATACTCTGTGTGACTAGAACTCGCACATTTGGCCCGAGTCCGAGTCTCACAGGAGGTGTGGCTATCATCTGACAGCTGATCACTTAGAGTAAGGGGTGGATATTTCAATATTTAAGCACAGTCATAAGAAATCCCCTATAGTGGAATACATACCCTAAATAATGGAGGAACAAATATCACACAATATTCTCCTGAGAAGAGGAATATCAATGAGGACCTGAAACGACACTGGACTGTTGTCAATAGGGATCCAACATTACCTTTTAAAGAGTATGGACCTCCGATGATTGGATACAAAAAAGGCAGATCACTTAGAGATCAATTAATGTTAACGGATCCAGACCACTGCTATGAACAGAAGAACTGCTTAAGGAATAAGGAGAAAGGATGTTTTAAGTGTTCAGGATGCACTACATGTAATTCCATGATTCAAGGGACACAGTTTAGACATCCCCATACAAACCGTAGATTTGACATCAAGTTGATTCTAGCATGTACCACTACACATGTTATATACCTTTTGAATTGTGTGTGTGTAAAGTTTTATATAGGGAAGACCAGTGACAACATTTGAACCAGGATGGCCAACCATCGATACTCCATTCGAAAGGCCATCAAAAAACAAAGTAGTGACTTACCTGTAGCAAGGCACTTCATGATGTGCAAACATATTGTGAGTGATCAAAGATTTATTCTTATTGATCACGTACCACCCTTGAAGAGAAGATGGGACAGAAACCAACGCCTCTTACAGATTGAGTCCAAATGGATTTTCAAACTAAATACCTTTTACCCCAATTAATTGAACCATCAAATAGACTGGCAATGTTTTTTTTGTAATCTTCTAGGGAACATCTTTAGTGTATGTGTCTTATTCCTCTTGTTACCATAACCTCTATGCATTAGCTTAGATTTATTGATAGCTACATCTATAAAGTATGGTATATGGAGATTTATCTATATGCTCCACACTTAGTTAACAACTTTTAGTTTCGTCACTACGCAGATAGATCATAGTTACATTACTGAAATTACACATATTTGTCACACTGACATATTTGTCTAATATAGATAGTTATCTTCATCACTAGTAGTATATATGGGGCTAGACTCTATATCTGTACACAATTTATTCATACACTTATGTAGTCTTTGTAGACATTTGTAATTTGTTCCCCCTTCTCTATTTGTTCCTCATTATGTAGGCTATGTATTCCACTATAGGGGATTTCTCATGACTGTGCTTAAATATTGGAATATCCACCCCTAACTCTAAGTGATCACCTGTCAGATGATAACCACTCTGCCTGTTAGACTCAGACACGGGCAGATTTGAGAGTTCTAGTCACACAGAGTATGTGATGAGTTAGAGACATTTACAACATCATTCTCCTCCCTATTACATGCAATCTATTACATGATTGCATGTAATAGGTGACATATAGTTTGTTCAAGGTCCGGAGTACATATTACATTTTATTATGTTTATTTACCTACATTCACAGTCCTATGATGTGCTGATCTGTTATTGGTAGTTACACCAGATGATGCCGGATGACATACTGAGGGTAACGCCCACTATCCATATGCACCCATAACTCTAAGTGATCGGCTGTCAGATGAAAAGCACACTGCCTGTGAGACTCAGACACGGGCAGATTCACAAGTTCTAGCCACACAGAGTAAGTGATGAGTTAGAGACATTGATTACAACATTCTCCCTTTATAGGTATGTTGTGTGATCAAATTTAATAGGTGACACATAGTTTAAGGCCCGGAGTACATATAACACATTATTATGTTTATCTACATACACACCCCTATGACGTGCTGATCTGAGATTGGTAGTTACACCCGATGACATACTGAGAGTAACACCCACTATCCACACATGTGGCGTCTTCAGCTCAGCAAAACATCAGACTGAATGTGGTAAGATGCAAATACTCACTATCATCTAAATGATTATTTTAATCATCTAAGTCCATTTCTTGGCTGAATAAATAAACAAATAGGATGCAAATCCTTTGTTGATCTATATATTAAATACAATATATTACCAGGCTTAATTTAGCCAGTCTTTCTTAAATTAAGTTGTTAGCATGAGAGCTCTGAATTTTAGTATTATTTTTCGCGATATCTAAACACATTAAATTATCTGAATTAGTCGCTCTAGACACGATTACTGCCCTGTGTGTGTATATACATCGCTTTTATATATGTATTGACTAATATAAAGCATTTATTTTTGTTTGTTTTTTTTGTATACAATGCTAATGTTGATGTATATGGGCGATTCTTCTTTGATGAGGGGTGGGTCTGTAGCACCTGTTAAATACACTCGGCTAGATTACGAGTTGTGCGTTAGAGGCTATGCGGTACCAACGAGCAGTTTTTGCTCAACGCTCACTTACATGCATCGCTGGTATTACAGGTTTTTACAAACCCAGCGTTAAAAGACAAGAAGTGAGCGTTGAGCAAAATTGTGCTCATTACCGCACTCCAATACCAGTGATGCTTAAGTCAGCGGTGAGCTGGTCGTACGTGATCGTGCACAATTTCCCCATAGGAATCAAGGGGGAGAGCCGGCTGAGAAGAATTCTAACACCTGCCAAAAAGCAGCGTAAAACTCAGTAACGCAGCCCCATTGATTCCTATGTGGAAAGAAAATTTATGTCTACACCTAACACTCTAACATGAACCCCGAGTCTAAACACCCCTAATCTTACACTTATTAACCCTAATCTGCCGCCCCTGACATCACTGACACCTACATTATATTTATTAACCCCTAATCTGCCGCTCCGGACACTGCCGCCACCTACATTATAGTTATGAACCCCTAATCTGCTGCCCCCAACATCGCCGACACCTACATTATTTTTAATTAACCCCTAATCTGCCGCCCCCAATGTCTCTGCAACCTACCTACACTTTTTAACCCCTAATCTGCCGCCCCCAATGTCGCCGCCACTATATTAAAGTTATTAACCCCTAAACCTAAGTCTAACCCTAACCCTAACACCCCCTAACTTAAATATAATTTAAATAAATCTAAATAAAATAACTATCATTAACTAAATTATTCCTATTTAAAACTAAATACTTAACTATAAAATAAACCCTAAGCTAGCTACAATATAACTAATAGTTACATTGTAGCTAGCTTAGGGTTTATTTTTATTTTACAGGCAAATTTGTATTTATTTTAACTAGGTAGAATAGTTACTAAATAGTTATTAACTATTTAATAACTACCTAGCTAAAATAAATACAAAAGTACCTGTAAAATAAAACCTAAGTTACAATAACACCTAACACTACACTATAATTAAATAAATTAACCATTGCCCCAAAGTAATCAGCTCTTTTACCTGTAAAAAAAAAATACAAACAACCCCTACAACAGTAAAACCCACCACCCACACAACCAACCCCCCAAATAAAATACTATCTAAAAAAACCTAAGCTCCCCATTGCCCTGAAAAGGGCATTTGGATGGGCATTGCCCTTAAAAAGGCAGTAAGCTCTTTTGCAGCCCAAAGTCCCTAACCTAAAAATAAAACCCACCCAATACACCCTTAGGGGGGAGGTGCAAGAGGAAGAGGAGAAGGAAGAGGACAAAGAGGAGGAAGGGGCAGACCAATCAGGAACAAGTACAAAGTATAAAGGTTATTAATTTATCTCAAATAACACTTACTAATGAGGAACTATCTGTATTAGGAATGGGCCTAGGATTTGTGCCAACAAAGAAGTTTAACCTCATTGAAACTATCATTGATGTTAACAGATTGGTTAGGGATCTTACCCTAAAGAAGTTTTTTTCTAATAAACAATTACAACATTCAACTCAGGCACCTAATGGTTCCTCTCTTGAATATCCTGATTATGATCAACATAACATTCATGACATCATTGATTTCAATGAGGGTTGTGATTATTTTGCCCTACAGGGTCTTTTCGCAGAATCCTACTTTTCAAAGCTTCACTATTAAATCTAAGCATACGGGGTTCAAACCCAAGTCCGTCTTCTACCCTACTAAGGAGAGGTCCCTTTTTGGAGGCCTTTCACCATAGGGTGGAAGAGGATTTGATCAAATTGACTAAATATCATAGAATAGATCAAAACAATTTGTCCATGGAACAGCTGCGTGCCCTTGACAGCCTGAAAGAAAGAGATACGATTGTCATCAGACAGGCTGACAAGGGAGGCAGTATAGTTGTAATGGACAAAGTATCATATACCCAAGAAGCAGAACGTCAGATTAAAGATCCTGAAGTTTATATTAACTTGCACAAAGACCCCACTGCTGATTTTAAGCGTGAGTTGGTGAATTTGCTGGACAATGGGCTGGAACTAGGGATTCTTGACCAAGAAACTTTTGATTTTTTAAATGTTCAATCACCAGTTATTCCTATCTTCCATCACCTCCCCAAGGTTCATAAATCCTTGGAGGAGGTGAAAGGAAGACCGATCGTTTCAGGAATAGGTTCTTTATTTGAGAACCTTTCAGGCTGGATAGAGTCTCTGCTCCAGCCCATCGTCTACTAATTACCTTCTTATTTGAAGGATACCACTCACCTTCTTAACAGCTTGGATAAAGTCTTCTGGAATGAGGAGTGTGAATGGCTGACCGTTGATGTGGTCAGCCTTTACTCCACTATACCACACGAACATGGATTAGAGGCTATTAAATTCTCTCTAGACATGTATACAACCTTTGATGATAATCTTAAATTGAACACAATTACTTTAAGTTTGGGGATGGTTTCTACCTGCAGAGACGTGGGACCGCTATGGGGGCTAAATTTGCCCCCTCCTATGCCAACCTGTTTATGGGTTGGTGGGAGCGGTCCCACGTCTTTGGAGAACAGAATCCATTTAGGTCCAAAATTAAGACATACAAGAGATTTATTGATGATCTCTTGTTTGTGTGGATGGGAGGAACTCAAGATAAGGCAGATTTCATTAAGTATTTAAATGACAATCAGGTCAATCTCAAATTCACTGCTGAATCAGGAATTGCAGAGATACCATATTTGGATGTAATCCTTAAGGGGTCAGTTTCCACAGGCAAAGTAGCTTCTAGTCTGTATAGAAAGCCCATATCTTCTAATACCATCCTCCACGCAAAATCCTCACATCCAAAACATACTGAGTATGGCGTAGCCAAAGGCCAGTTTATCAGACTCAAGCGCAATTGCACTTTTGAGTCTGATTTTTTAGTTGAGGCAGATAGGCTGAGGTACCAATTAATGGAGAGAGGGTATTCAAATAAGACAGTAAATAGGGCTTTGCTTGAAGTCAAGAGACTAGATAGGGACATAATCCTACAGGGTTCTAAAAATAAAAATAAACATAGATCCCAGGATGACAGACCTTGCTTTGTCACGACTTACAGTCCACAGTTCGAGGAAATATGCAATATTGTGAAAAGGCATTTAACAATTGTGACAGGAGAAGACAGTTTGAAGGACTATGTGTCAAAGGGATGTAGCTTTATTCCCAAGAGGGGTGCAACATTAGGCAATATATTATCGCCACCCATGATACAAAGTAAGAATAAGAGAATTAGCAGCTGGCTCACCTCCAAAGGTCATTATAAATGTCACTTCTCACAATGCATAGCTTGCAATCATATGAGACCCACTAAACACTTTCAGTCTTATGTAACCCAAAAAGTATTTGACCTAAGTGAGTGTACGAATTGTCGCACAAAATATGTGATCTATCTTGCAGAATGCTCCCAATGTAAATTACAGTACGTGGGGTGCACCTCAAGGGAGGTGCGCTCATGTATAAGGGAGCATTTAAATAACATTGAGAAAGAAATAGATTGTTCAGATCTTGTGCGACACTTCATACAAGTGCATGATAAAAAGGTTACCACTTTTAATTGGTGTGTAATCGAACGCATACAAACAGGTCCCAGGGGTGGAGATAAAACAGTGAAAATGTTCCACAGAGAAGCCTTTTGGATATTTCTATTGAGAACCAGAAGACCTCATGGCTTCAATATTAGTGGCGACATAATTAATTTTTGGAAAAGAATTTAACTTAAGTGTTTTTTGAAAATTCTTTAAGACACATATTTTTGCTTATATCCATTTTAGCACAGCATAATTTGGGTGATATATAAATAAAAGCCCAAATAAGTATTTTCAATAAAGAATAATATTAGCTTTGAAAATTTAAGTGTAAGTGTTTACACTCAGCTAATTACTCAGGGCTTAACACAGTAGGCAAATAATATTCTGTTATAAGTTATTTTGTTTTTGTTTTATTTTTATTATCTCTCTATACACGCATTCTATGGAACCATATATCACAAATGTTTAAGTTTATTTATTCATTCCACCATGTGCCCAGATGAGTTTCAAGGTCTGTTTTTAGAAAATTCAGCCACAGTGTTTTTGTAATAATTTAATTAAGGTGGCTATTTAAAGATTGATTAGCCACTAAGAGAGCATCTACGATTAAGGCATACTAGCCGAAACGCGTCAGATGCCATGCTAACAGCACTGCCTGTGTGCAGTTTTAACTACCTGACATGTTGTATCCTGTGAAGGAGGAATAAAAAGTTTACTTAACTTTTTCTGAGGCTCGCTGGTTTTTCTTTACGTCTGGACAATATAATTAATAGTTACATTGTAGCTAGCTTAGAGTTTATTTTTATTTTACAGGCAAATTTGTATTTATTTTAACTAGGTAGAATAGTTACTAAATAGTTATTAACTATTTAATAACTACCTAGCTAAAATAAATACAAAAGTACCTGTAAAATAAAACCTAAGTTACAATAACACCTAACACTACACTATAATTAAATAAATTAACTAAATTAAATACAATTAAATAAATTACATACAATTTGCTAAACTAAATTAAATTAGCTAAAGTACAAAAAACAAACAAACACTAAATTACAGAAAATAATAAACAAATTACAGATATTAAAACTAATTACACCTAATCTAATAGCCCTATTAAAATAAAAAAGCCCCCCCAAAATAAAAAAAAAACCCTAGCCTAAACTAAACTACCAGCAGCCCTTAAAAGGGCCTTTTGCGGGGCATTGCCCCAAAGTAATCAGCTCTTTTACCTGTAAAAAAAAAATACAAACAACCCCTACAACAGTAAAACCCACCACCCACACAACCAACCCCCCAAATAAAATACTATCTAAAAAAACCTAAGCTCCCCATTGCCCTGAAAAGGGCATTTGGATGGGCATTGCCCTTAAAAAGGCAGTAAGCTCTTTTGCAGCCCAAAGTCCCTAACCTAATTTATTATTATTATTATTATCGGTTATTTGTAGAGCGCCAGATTCCGCAGCGCTAAAAATAAAACCCATCCAATACACCCTTAAAAAACCTAACACTAACCCCCTGAAGATCGACTTACCGGGAGACGTCTTCATCCAAGCCGGGCCGAAGTCCTCAACGAAGCCGGGAGAAGTCTTCATCCAAGCCGGGCGAAGTGGTCCTCCAGACGGGGAGAAGTCTTCATCCAGACGGCATCTTCTGTCTTCATCCAGACGGCATCTTCTGTCTTCATCCATCCGGTGCGGGTCCATCTTCAAAACATCCGACGTGGAGCATCCTCTTCATCCGACGGACTATCGACGAAGGAAGGTACCTTTAAGTGAGTCATCCAAGATGGCGTCCCTTAGATTCTGATTGGCTGATAGAATTCTATCAGCCAATCGGAATTAAGGTAGAAAAAATCCTATTGGCTGATCCAATCAACCAATAGGTTTGAGCTCGCATTCTATTGACTAATTGGAACAATAGATTTTATTTTAATAGATTAGGTGTAATTAGTTTAAATATCTGTAATTTGTTTATTATTTTTTCTGTAATTTAGTGGGGGGGGGGTTTGAACTTTAGCTAATTTAATTTAATTTAGAAAATTGTATGTAATTTATTTAATTGTATTTAATTTAGTTAGGTTCGGTTTTATTTTACAGGTACTTTTGTATTTATTTTAGCTAGGTAGTTATTAAATAGTTAATAACTATTTAGTAACTATTCTACCTAGTTAAAAAAAATACAAACTTGCCTGTAAAATAAAAATAAACCCTAAGCTAGATACAATGTAACTATGTATACAATACAGCTAGCTTAGGGTTTATTTTATAGGTAAATATTTAGTTTTAAATAGGAATAATTTAGTTAATGATAGGAATATTTATTTAGATTTATTTAAATTATATTTAAGTTAGGGGGTGATAGGTTTACGTTTAGGGGTTAATAACTTTATTATAGTGGCGGCGACGTTGAGGGTGGCAGATTAGGGGTTAATAAATATAATGTAGGTGTCGGAGACATTGGGGAAGGCAGATTAGGGGTTAATACATATAATGTAGGTGTCGGCGATGTTGGGGGCAGCAGATTAGGGGTTCATAAATATAATGTAGGTGGCGGCGGTGTCCAGAGCGGCAGATTAGGGGTTAAAAATTTTATTATAGTGTTTGCGATGCGGGAGGGCTTCGGTTTAGGGGTTAATAGGTAGTTTATGGGTGTTAGTGTACTTTTTAGCACTTTAGTTATGAGATTTATGCTACGGCGTTGTAGCATAAAACTCTTTACTGACTTTTAAATGCATTAGGACTCTTGGAGGTAGAGGGTGTACCACTCACTTTTTGGCCTCCCAGGACAGACTCGTAATACCGGCGATATGGAAGTCCCATAGAAAAAAGACTTTACGAAGTTTACTTAAGTCGTTTTGCGGTAAGGCCAAAGAAGTGTACGGTACACCTAAACCTTCAAGACTCGTAATACCAGCGGGCGTAAAAAAGCAGCGCTAGGACCTCTTAACGCTGCTTTTTTACTCTAACTTAACGCACAACTCGTAATCTAGCCGACTGTTTGTTATCCACATTTTGACTTAGTCTGATGAAGGGGTAAGATCCCTGAAACGTCACTGTTTTCTTGTGTGCCAATAAAGCACTATTTTCACAAATCCAGTGAGTGCATGCCGTTTATGGGACTGTGAATTTGCTTGCTTGCTTGCACCCTGGTAGCTGTCCTGGAGTTGAAAGTGCGCGCTGCTGGAGTAATTATAACAGAATTTATGTTTACCTGATAAATTACTTTCTCCAACGGTGTGTCCGGTCCACGGCGTCATCCTTACTTGTGGGATATTCTCTTCCCCAACAGGAAATGGCAAAGAGCCCAGCAAAGCTGGTCACATGATCCCTCCTAGGCTCCGCCTTCCCCAGTCATTCGACCGACGTAAAGGAGGAATATTTGCATAGGAGAAATCATATGATACCGTGGTGACTGTAGTTAAAGAAAATAAATCATCAGACCTGATTAAAAAACCAGGGCGGGCCGTGGACCGGACACACCGTTGGAGAAAGTAATTTATCAGGTAAACATAAATTCTGTTTTCTCCAACATAGGTGTGTCCGGTCCACGGCGTCATCCTTACTTGTGGGAACCAATACCAAAGCTTTAGGACACGGATGATGGGAGGGAGCAAATCAGGTCACCTAGATGGAAGGCACCACGGTTTGCAAAACCTTTCTCCCAAAAATAGCCTCAGAAGAAGCAAAAGTATCAAATTTGTAAAATTTGGTAAAAGTGTGCAGTGAAGACCAAGTCGCTGCCTTACATATCTGATCAACAGAAGCCTCGTTCTTAAAGGCCCATGTGGAAGCCACGGCCCTAGTGGAATGAGCTGTGATTCTTTCAGGAGGCAGCCGTCCGGCAGTCTCATAAGCCAATCTGATGATGCTTTTAAGCCAAAAAGATAGAGAGGTAGAAGTTGCTTTTTGACCTCTCCTTTTACCAGAATAAACAACAAACAAGGAAGATGTTTGTCTGAAATCCTTTGTAGCATCTAAAAAGAATTTTAGAGCACGGACAACGTCCAAATTGTGTAACAAACGTTCCTTCTATGAAACTGGATTCGGACACAAAGAAGGTACAACTATCTCCTGGTTAATATTTTTGTTGGAAACAACCTTCGGAAGAAAACCAGGCTCAGTACGTAAAAACCACCTTATCTGCATGGACCAGATAGGGCGGAGAACACTGCAGAGCAGATAACTCAGAAACTCTTCTAGCGGAAGAAATTGCAACCTAAAACAAAACTTTCCAAGATAATAACTTAATATCTATGGAATGTAAGGGTTCAAACGGAACCCCTTGAAGAACTGAAAGAACTAGATTAAGACTCCAGAGCCTGAACAAACGCTTAAACGTCTGGCACAGCTGCCAGCCTTTTGAGAAGTAAAACAGATAAAGCAGAGATCTGTCCCTTCAGAGAACTCGCAGAAAATCCTTTCTCCAAACCTTCTTGTAGAAAGGAAAGAATCTTAGGAATTTTTATCTTGTTCCATGGGAATCCTTTAGATTCACACCAACAGATATATTTTTTCCATATATTATGGTAAATTTTTCTAGTTACAGGCTTTCTAGCCTGAATAAGAGTATCTATTACAGAATCTGAAAACCCATGCTTTGATAAAATCAAGCGTTCAAACTCCAAGCAGTCAGTTGGAGGAAAACCAGATTCGGATGTTCGAATGGACCCTGAATAAGAAGGTCCTGTCTCAAAGGTAGCTTCCATGGTGGAGCCGATGACACATTCACCAGGTCTGCATACCAAGTCCTGCGTGGCCACACAGGAACTATCAAGGTCACCGAAGCCCTCTCCAGATTGATCCTGGCTACCAGCCTGGGAATGAGAGGAAACGGTGGGAATACATAAGCTAGGTTGAAGATCCAAGGTGCTACTATTGTATCCAATAGAGTCGCCTTGGGATCCCTGGATTTGGACCCGTAACAAGGGACCATGAAGTTCTGACGAGAGGCCATCAGAACCAAGTCTGGAATGCCCCATAATTGAGTTATTTGGGCAAAGATTTCCAGATGGAGTTCCCACTCCCCCGGATGCTCCTCCATCGCCAGGGAACTCCTTGTTACCCCCTGATGGTTGATATATGTAACAGTCGTCATGATGACTGATTGAAACCTTATGAATTTGGCCTTTGCTAGTCGAGGCCAAGCCTTGAGAGCATTGAATATCGCTCTCAGTTCCATTATGTTTATCGGGAGAAGAGAGTCTTCCCGAAACCATAGACCCTGAGTTTTCAGGGGTTCCCAGACCGCGCCCCAGCCCACCAGACTGGCGTCGGTCGTGGCAATGACCTATTCTGGTCTGCGGAAGCTCATTCCCTGTGACAGGTTGTCCAGGGTCAGCCACCAACGGAGTGAATCTCTGGTTATTTGATCTACTTGTATCGTCGGAGACAAGTCTGTATAATCCCCATTCCACTGTCTGAGCATGCCCAGGTGCAATGGTCTTAGATGAATTCGTGCAAAAGGAACTATGTCCATTGCCGCAACCATCAACCCTATTACTTCCATGGACTGCGCTATGGAAGGAAGAAGAACAGAATGAAGTACCTGACAAGAGCTTAGAAGTTTTGAATTTCTGGCCTCTGTCAGAAAAACCTTCATTTCTAAGGAAACTATTATTGTTCCCAAGAAGGGAACTCTTGTTGACGGGGACAGAGAACTTTTTTCTATGTTCACTTTCCACCTGTGAGATCTGAGAAAGGCTAGGACAATGTCCGTATGAGCCCTTGCTTTTGACAGAGACGACACTTGAATCAGGATGTCGTCCAAGTAAGGTACTACTGCAATGCCCCTTGGTCTTAGCACCGCTAGAAGGGACCCTAGTACCCTTGTGAAAATCCTTGGAGCAGTGGCTAATCCGAATGGAAGTGCCACAGGTAATGCTTGTCCAGAAAGGCGAACCTTAGGAACCGAAAATGTTCCTTGTGGATAGGAATACGTAGGTACGCATCCTTTAAGTCCACCGTGGTCATGAATTGACCTTCCTGGATGGTAGGAAGGATCGTTCGAATGGTTTCCATTTTGAATGATGAAACCCTTAGAAACTTGTTTAGAATCTTGAGATCTAAAATAGGTCTGAATGTTCCCTCTTTTTTGGGAATTATGAACAGGTTGGAGTAAAAACCCATCCCTTGTTCTCCTAATGGAACAGGATGAATCACTCCCATGCTTAACAGGTCTTCTACACAGTGTAAGAATGCCTGTTCGAAGATAATTGAGACCCGTGGAACCTTCCCCTTGGGGGTAGTTCCCTGAATTCCAGGAGATAACCTTGAGAAACTATTTCTAACGCCCAAGGATCCTGAACATCCCTTGCCCCAGCCTGAGCAAAGAGAGAAAGTCTGCCCCCCACCAGATCCTTCCCAGATCGGGGGCCAACACTTCATGCTGTTTTGGTAGCAGTGACAGGTGACTTGGCCTGCTTACCCTTGTTCCAGCCTTGCATCGGCCTCCAGGCTGGCTTGGTTTGAGAAGTATTACCCTCTTGCTTAGAGGGTGTAGAATTTGAGGCTGGTCCGTTTCTGTGAAAGGGACGAAAATTTGGCTTCTTTTTAGCCTTAAAAGACCTATCCAGAGGAAGGACGTGGCCCTTTCCCCCAGTGATGTCTGAAATAATCTCTTTCAAGTCAGGGCCAAACAGTGTTTTACCCTTGAAAGGGATGTTAAGCAAAAGCGCTCTGCGCGCCACGATAGCAAACCCTGAATTATTCGCCGCTAATCTAGCTAATTGCAAAGCGGCATCTAAAATAAAAAAGAGTTAGCCAATTTAAGAGCTTGAACTCTGTCCAAAACCTCCTCGTACGAAGATTCTTTATTGAGCGACTTTTCTAGTTCTTCGAACCAGAAACACGCAGCTGTAGTGACAGGAACAATGCATGAAATTGGTTGTAGAAGGTAACCTTGCTGAACAAACATCTTTTTAAGCAAACCCTCTAACCTTTAATCCATAGGATCTTGAAAGCATAACTATCTTCTATAGGAATAGAAGTGCGTTTGTTTAGAGTAGAAACCGCCCCCTCGACCTTGGGGACTGTATGCTATAAGTCCTTTCTGGGGTCGACTATAGGAACTAATTTCTTAAATATAGGGGGAGGACAAAAGGTATGCTGGGCCTTTCCCACTCCTTATTTACTATGTCCGCCACCCGCTTGGGTATAGGAAAAACATCGGGGGGCACCGGAACCTCTAGGAACTTGTCCATCTTACCTAATTTCTCTGGAATGACCAAATTGTCACAATCATCCAGAGTAGATAATACCTCCTTAAGTAGATGCGTGGAGATGTTGAAATTTAAATTTAAAAGTTACAATATCAGGTTCTGCTTGTTGAGAAATTTTCCCTGAATCTGAAATTTCTCCCTCAGACAAAACCTCCCTCCTGGCCCCTTCAGATAGGTGTGAGGGTATGTCAGAACAGATATCATCAGCGTCCTCTTGCTCTTCAGTGTTTAAAACAGAGCAATCACGCTTTTTCTGATAAGTAGGCATTTTGGAAAAAAATGCATGCAATAGAATTATCCATTACAGCCATTAATTGTTGTATGGTAATAAGTATTGGCGCACTAGATGTACTAGGGGCCTCTTGTGTGGGCAAAACTGGTGTAGACACAGAAGGGGATGATGCAGTACCATGCTTACTCCCCTCATTAGAGGAATCATCTTGGGCAATATCATATCTATGGCATTATTATCCCTACTTTGTTTGGACATTATGACACAAATATATCACATATATTTAAATGGGGAGACACATTGGCTTTCATACATATAGAACATCGTTATCTGATGGTTCAGACATGTCAAACAGGCTTAAACTTGTCAACAAAGCACAAAAAACGTTTTACAATAAAACCGTTACTGTCCCTTTAAATTTCAAACTGAACACACTTTATTACTGAATATGTGAAAAAGTATGAAGGAATTGTTCAAATTTCACCAAAATTTCACCACAGTAACTTAAAGCCTTAAAAGTATTGCACACCAAATTTGAAAGCTTTAACCCTTAAAATAACGGAACCGGAGACGTTTTTACGTTTAACCCCTATACAGTCCCAGGTATCTGCTTTGCTGAGACCCAACCAAGCCCAGAGGGGAATACGATACCAAATGATGCCTTCTATAAGCTTTTTCAGTGGTTCTTAGCTCCTCACACATGCATCTGCATGCCATGCTTTCCAAAAACAACTGCGCATTAGAGGCGCGAAAATGAGGCTCTGTCTATGACTAGAAAAGGCCCCCAGTGAAAAAGGTGTCCAATACAGTGCCTGCCGTTTTTATTAAAACAATCCCCAAGATTTAACAACTATTAAAAGTAATAATCTGCCAAATATACTTAGTAAAGTAATCGTTTTAGCCCAGAAAAATGTCTACCAGTTTTTTAAGCCCTAATGAAGCCCTTTATTCTTTTACTTAAACTAAGAAAATGGCTTACCGGTTCCCATAGGGAAAATGACAGCTTCCAGCATTACCGAGTCTTGTTAGAAATGTGTCATACCTCAAGCAGCAAAAGTCTGCTCACTGTTTCCCCCAACTGAAGTTAATTCCTCTCAACAGTCCTGTGTGGAAACAGCCATCGATTTTAGTAACGGTTGCTAAAATCATTTTCCTCTTACAAACAGAAATCTTCATCTCTTTCCTGTTTCAGAGTAAATAGTACATACCAGCACTATTTTAAAATAACAAACTCTTGATTGAAGAATAAAAACTACATTTAAACACCAAAAAACTCTAAGCCATCTCCGTGGAGATGTTGCCTGTACAACGGCAAAGAGAATGACTGGGGAAGGCGGAGCCTAGGAGGGATCATGTGACCAGCTTTGCTGGGCTCTTTGCCATTTCCTGTTGGGGAAGAGAATATCCCACAAGTAAGGATGACGCCGTGGACCGGACACACCTATGTTGGAGAAAAAAAATATATATATATATATATATATATATATATATATATATATATATATATATATATATATATATATATATATATATATAAATACAATTATATAATAACATACATAAAAGTTGGATTTTTTTTTTCACAGCTGAAAGGCCAAGAAAAGATCCAGCCGCACAGGCGGGAGAAACTGGGGTGCACCCAAGGATGATAAGATCTAATTTTAGGGGAGCAAGAGCCTCCCTGGCACCTGGGTTACTCTAGCACTGGTCTATCTGAACCATGTGTTTCATTTTGAGCTTAATTTCCCTTTCATTATAATAAAGTAACCACTATTAATAAAAAACTATCACTATTAATTATCAGATTATTTTTTTTAAAAAGAAGAAAAATCTACTCAACACACCTGAAAACGCCATCAATGATCTTAAAAATGGATGGGTGACAAGCAGCTTGCACCTAGGAAAAAATATAAAAGTTATAGATTATATATATATAATTTCTACATATCGTACATGCATGTCTGTATATATACTGTGTGTGTGTGTTTATGTGTGAATATATATATAAAACATATACATACAGTATGTGTGCTTTTACGGATAGAAACAGATACAATTGTAGCACACATACAATCTGTTATCATAAGCCTTAATAATGCAAAGATCTAGGCAGACTTCAAGTCTCTATCATTTAAACAGACTCAGGACTCTGATATCATTATCAAAGACAAACACAAATTCTTACTGCTAAAAACAGGATGCAGCTCACATGACTCCCAAAGGCCGTAGAAAAAGAGGTAGATTTTAAGCCAACTTCATTTTCTAAGAGCGTTAAAGCTATTCTATCTGGCCAACACCATGAAAAATGCATCAATGTCATTGGTGACAGAAGCAATGGGCACTGGAGTATTTAATGGTATAGGAGGTCTGCAAGACTTGAGGTATTACTTATCAGAGAGCAAAAGCTACATGAAAGTACAATTACAGTATATTACTAAATTGTGACAAGTATGAAGTATTCAAAACATTAGCAGAAAATGCTTAATTTATATTGCACCAATAAGTCATTAAACAAACAGTGTTCTAAAATATTACCTTTGGTTTATTCTTTCATATAGTGCGTTGCATAACTACGTTAGCTTAAAATGCCTCTGTACACTTGCTTGTTTAATCAAACTAGGTATTTCAAAATGTTTTTTGATCTAGATTTTGAAAAACAGATGTGCTATCACTTTTTTGTGTCTAATATTATGTATTCACATTTTCCACAACAAGAACATTTTTGTTATGCATTAATGTGCAATTATTGTATATTTTCATGAAAATACTGACTGAATAGAACCCAGAAGAAAGACTGATATAACAGTAATATTTATATGGATGAAATAAGAGTAAAACCGCAGTTATTTATGCTGTGATTCTCAATGACTAAACTTACTTGGAGAATCTATTGACCCTGTTTTTAGTTAAAAATAGGTACATAGAATTGTGACTATTCCACCTAGTGGTCGTAGAGTGTATTACAGTCAATATAGATACAGTACATACTGAATTACTGAATTTCTCCAAAATCTCTTATCTTTTAAGTCCATTATGTTAAAAATTAAAGATATAACCCTTATTCAAAAAAGGATATTAAATTATACACGTAATTTAGAGCATGAGTGTTCTGTATACCTCTTGGAATATATGTATATGTTTTAAGAACAGGCTGTAGCTGATAGTATAACACAACAAATGTAAAAAAAAATTTTTTCTGAAAAATGTTCAGCTGAGTATGCAATGCTTATGTAGTTGATACCAGTTTTAATTGGTATTAAGAACATCTCATTATTTTTATTTTTTAAAGGGACAGTAAAGTGAAAATTAAAGTTTAATGGATTGGATAGAGCATATTTTAAACAACCTTAAAATGTCTTCTATTATGAATTTTGCTTAGTTCTCTTTGTATCCTTTTTAAAAAAAAGTAATCCTGGGTGAAGTTAGGAGTGTACAAATGTGTACAAATAGCTTTTTGGCAACAGTGTTTATAGTAATGTTATACATAAATACAAACACTGCTGCCATAGACTGCTAAAGATATGTGCAGGAGTCTAACCACTTATCATCCTACCTAGGTTTACACTTCAACAAAGGATACCAAGAAAACAAATCATCTGAAGTAAATTCCCTATGCAAAACATTACTTAATATAAGTGCTGAGCTACGTTACATAAAAAAAAAATAGAGTACAATGTGTCAATACAAGGTGAGTGACCCCACCTCTGGTGACAATTGCCAGAAAATGAGCCCTCCCCCCTCTACCACTTTAAATGTGGCTTCCCTTATTCTTCAAGAATGTCCACACTAGGAAGAATGGTAGGGGATATGAGCCAAGCTAGAGACATTTTTGTATTCTGGATTTAATGTCGAGTAATCTTGGCTCATCTAGTTAATAGTTACCATGGGTGATGAGCAAAAGGCAAGGCACATAGGTGGTAGATATAAGAAAGTAATTATTTTCCTTACAAAGATTGTGAAGAATGAATGCCAAACACTCAATTTGTAGTGATAAAAGTTCCACTCAGGACTGAACAGCTGTGATTTTTGTTTTAATAAGGTTAATTTATATATATTTATTATTTTTTTTCCAGGTGACAGGACATGATATATTTTCTGCCAAAATATACCATACTACAGTTAAAGATAACTTTAAATTGTACAATGTAGTCATTGAAAAGCTTTTCTTCTTTCAGATATTGCCCCCTGGTGTCTAAAAAACAAATTTCTCACAAATGTATCCTCTCAGGGTGCTGGTACTATTGCTGCTGCTTTTATTACTTTAAAACAATAACTTTGCTAAAAGACAAACCAAACCTAAGTATGGCTGTACTTAGCACTTTAATAACAGCACTTGACACTGATAGCGGTAAGTTCATTTTTGCACTATGAAATTGTTATCACAGAACCATACCTCCCAGCATTTCAAAATTCAAAAGAGGGACATACTCCCCCCATTTAAAAAATTTAAATGTGGTGGGCGGGGCTCAAAAAAATCATAAGAACAAAGTAATATAAATAAAATTCTAAATAAAGTCATATATTTTAATACACTTAGGCAGCAAATCAAACACAAGCTTAAACCACTGGTATGGCTATGTGAGCGCTGTATTTAATTAGCCTTTGCAAAGACATTGCTAAATATTTTTATCTTAATTGGACATTTAATAATAAATTCTTTAAAACTACTCTCTGCATTCCCCATTAATATTTTAGATTCTGGCCTTTAAAGTCAGCAAAAATGCACAGTAGCACACTACATAGCATACACTTACACATGCAGATACACACACAGCATACACTTACACATGCACATAGCATACACTTATACATGCAGATACGCACACACACTACATAGCATACACTTACACATGCAGATACACAACCACTACATAGCATACACTTATACAGGCAGATACACACACATTAAATAGCATACACTTATACATGCAGCATACACTTATACATGCAGATACACAGACACTACATAGTATACACTTATACATGCAGACACACACAATACATAGCATACACTTATACATGCAGATACACATACACACACTACATAGCTTACATTTATACATGCAGACACACACACACTACATAGCATAAACTTATACATACAGATACACACACACAGTTATGGATACAGATAGACACACATTACATCATATATGGGTATCTGTAATTCATTGCATGGGGTCCTGGGGTTGGCAAGCACATTAGCTGGCAGTCTGCGGCTGCAACTGTTCGTTACCCTGCTATTAGCACTGATCTTTGTATAAAACTGAGGGCATGCTAGTATTATCACCAGGGGTTAGACATCATCACTACCATAGGTAGGTTAGAGAGGATACCATTACCCGTGGTCAGAGTGTATATAGCCTCCTTACTCCTGCTTAACCCACACAACATTCCTATTCCACAGGGAATATAACAGGTATCTAACCCTGTGAGAGCAAAGCCAGCTGCTTCTGAGTATGGGCACAATAGAATTAAAAAAAAAAAACTCCTAAAATCGGGACTGTCCCGCGAAAATCAGGACAGTTGGGGGGTATGCAGAACTGTAAAATTGCATAATACCAAATGTTTAATGGCTTTATCTTTGATTCCAAAGTTAACCAAATAAGGATTTCAACAGCAAGGAGGCAGCCAAAATAGATTGCAAAAGGTTAATAAATGAAAAGCATTTTAAATAAATGACCTGTTTATAAAATAAATAACTAAAATAATTTCTTATTAGGCTTGTGTCAACCTTAGGAGTTCTTATCAACATGAGCATTAATACAGCAGTACCAGCTGCATGCTTTCTTATTTCAAATTGAATATCAAAAACATAATTTATGCTTTCCTGATAAATACCTTTATTTCATGGCGGTGAGAGCCCATGATCCATTACTAATGGGAATTACTCTTCCCTGCCACTAGGAGGAGGAAAAGATTCCCAAACCCCAAGAACACAATAAACCCCTCCTACCTCACTGTCACCTCAGTCTAATGTATAGCCAAGCAAAATAGGTAGAAAAAAAAATAAGAGCAAGGAAATAGGAGCAGGGAAAAAGATGTGCACAAGAAAAAAACACCACCAGAAAAAAAAGTGTGGGGTCTTGTGGACTCTCACCACGATGAAAGAAATTAAATGTATCAGGTAAGCATAAATTAGGCTTTCTTTAATACAGGTGGTAAGATTCCACAATAAATTACTTCAGGGAACTAATACCCAAGCAGTGGAATCCACAAGTAATGAAACATAAATAGTGTAATTTTAGAAACCTTTTTTTATTTTCACAAAAAATCTTAATCCACAACCCCAAAAGAATAACAAAACAAAAAAAACAAAAAAAGGAAAATCCATACAATGAATAAATAAGCAACAGGTAAAGAATCATCCTGAGTCAACTGCCTGAAGGACTCTGTACCAAAGGTCACCAAACAAGAAGCAAAAGGCATACACATTGTAGATGTTAGTAAAAACATACAAAGGAGACCAAAAAGCTGCCTTGCAAAGTGTTACAACTCACGCCTCATTCCTAAAAAGCCAAGACATGGCAACTGAACTATTAGAATGAGCAGAAATCCATTAAGGTGGAGGCTACCCTGCCTCAAAAAAAGCCTTATGGATCAGAAGACTCAATCAAGAAGACAAAGAAATGGCAGGAGCTTCAGTACGAAGATAAGACTCCAAGAAGGAGAACATTGGTTTACCAACAGGCTTAACACTAGCCAAAGCATGAAAAAAACTATAAATATCTGAACAAGTAGTAATCTTCCAGAGGGAAAAAAAACTGAAATCTGACCCTTCAAAAGATCTGGTTGATAAACCCTTATCCAACCCATCCTGCAAAACTGCAAAATCCTAGAAATTATAAAAGAATGCCAGGAAAAAAATGATTCTTAAACCAGGAAATAAAGATCCAAATTTTATACTAAAACCTGTATCAGAGTCTCAATAACAGAATCAGAGAATCATCTCTGCTTAAAACCTATTAAAACAATCTTCATGTCACCAAGCTTAGAGATTGAGACCTGTATGAAAAACAAACCTTAAGACCAAAAAGTCTTGATGCAAAAGGAAGACATCAAAGAGGGCAAATGGACCTCTGAACTAGATTTGCATATCGAACTCTACGAGACAAAGTTGGAGCAGTTAAAATCAGTAACACTCCTTTGGAGATCCCAAAGAATAACTATCTGATAAAGACATCCAGATACCCAGATGAAGAGACCACTCTTTTGGATGCAGGGACTAAAGACTGTGAAAATCTATTTCCCAGTTGTTCACTCCAGGAATATGAACAGCAGAAATGAACAACAATTGATTTCTACCCAGGAAAGAATTCATAATACTTTCCTGATGACTACGAAACTGAGAGTTCCCCATTGATGATAGATATATGCTACTGCCGAAACATAGTATATGTGAAAAAGGCTACTGGAAAATGTAGACAAGTCTCCCTTTCCAACAGAGACCAACTCGCAAGGACCCTGAAAACTGCACAGAGATTTAAAACATAAATAGGCAACCTCTCCCCAAGGTCCCAAAAAAACTTTGCACTCTCTGAGCCCGAAACGGCCCCCCCATCCTGAAAAACTTGAATCAGAAAAAAATACAAATCAAGTAGGATGAACAAAAGAAGACCCCTGTATAATAAGCTGATGATTCAGCCATCAATACAGAGACTGACTTGTTCAGAAATCTAGATTAATCCTTGAGATAGCAGAGTAAAAACCCTACATCACTGACAAAGCATACAAAGCTGAAGAGGCATCATGAGGAAGCAAAGAAAAGTAATAGTATCCGAAACCACAAACAAGAGACCTAACACCTCCATGCAAGGAGTAACTGTGGGAAAAGAAAGAAACTGCAGGATTAGGCAAGTGGACACTAGCTTCATTCTCCTTAGATCAGTCAAGGTAAAACTCAAGGAACTGAATCCATCTTAACCCCCAGAAACAAAAACCTTAGTCTGAGGAACCAGCAAAAACTTTTGAAAAAAATTATTTTCCAACCATGTTGTTGAAGAAACAACAACAGTTTGCTAGAGTGAGAATCTGCTAAATTAAAAGATAAATCTTAAACCAAAATAAGAAAACACTGCAATATCCCGAGTTCTGATTGCAGACAAAATTACCCAGGACCTTGAAAAATATTCTTGTTCCTTGATAATAGGAACATGAAGATAAGTATCCCATAAACCTATTGTAGACATAAAATGACTTTTCAAACCAAAGGCATACAAGTCCAAATAGACTATTTAGAAAGCAGGAACTTAATTCCGAACCTTTAGATCCAGAACTGGTATACAAGCTCCCTCCTTCAAAGGAATAAAGAAGAGGTTAAAATAAATTCTAGATCCAAAATTTAGAAAAAAAAAGGTCTGAACCTTCACAGGATTTTACAGAACATAGGACAAAAAAAAACCTTCCCAGGAAGGCCTTATTCTGAAACCTATTCAATAACTATATCTATATAACTATATCTAGAATCCGGGGATCCTGAACAAACTGAGGCCAAACTTCCTGAAAGAAGCTTAAAGGGACATAATACTCATATGTTAAATCACTTGCAAGTAATGCAGCATAACTGTAAAAAGCTGACGGGAAAATATCAACTGAGAATCTCTATGTGAAAGAGGAAGATATTTTACCTCATTTCCTCAGCTACCATCATTTCCTCAGCTCACCAGAGTAAGCCCTGTGTTACTATCCAGCTGCAGGCAAAACAAAACAAAAAAAGAATAAACAGCAGCCAATCAGCATCAACAGTGCTGAGGTCATGAACTCCTTTACTGTGATCTCATGAGATTTCACTTAACTCTCATGAGATTTAATAGTAAACTTACTTAAAGGACCAGTCAACACAGTAGATTTGCATAATCAACAAATGCATGATAAGAAGACAATGCAATAGCACTTAGTCTGAATTTAGTATTTTAAATAAATTGCAAAGTTATGTCTTTTTCCACTCCCACTGTATCATGTGACAGCCATCAGCCAATCACAAATGCATATATGTATATGCTGTGAACTTTTGCACATGCTCAGTAGGAGCTGGTGACTCAAAGTATAAATATTAAAATACTGTGCACATTTTGTTAATGGAATTAAATTGGAAAGTTGTTTAAAATTGCATGCTGTATCTGAATCATGAAGTTTAATTTTGACTTGAGTGTCCCTTTAAACTGAATAGGGAAATAACATGAGTGTGCATGAGGCTCACTCCCTTGCTGGTCCCGGAACAGGCATACTGATTTACTGCTTAATGTCCTTTACAATGGGGTGTGAATACTTAGGACAATTTGAGGTAAAATATATCTTTCTTTTTTACATAGAGATGTTCAACTGATATTTTCTAGTCAGCTTTTTGCAGCTATGCTGCAGCACTTTCAAGTGTTTTAACATTTGGGTATCATGGCCTTTTAAGGGAATAGGGAACCCCAAAAAAATTTAATTTGTGATTTAGACAGAACATAACATTTAAAAAAAGTTTTAATTTTACTTCTATTATCAAATTTGCTTAGGTCCCATGATATTCTGTGTTGAAGAGATATCTAAAAGTTATAGTAGCACAAACATTTTGCATCAAATATTACATTTAAAGACAGCATTAGAAATACTTTTACATTAAACAAATGTTAGAATGTTGTAAAAACATTTAAGAACAAATTAAAATTTGCTTAATTTTTCAAATATTGCAAATTATTTGCTTATCCCTACCCAGTCTACAGAAAACTTATATTTATACTACACTGCGGTCTAGCAAGTGTGCAATAGCATTATGTCTAAAAAAACTAAACAATGCACATACCTTAAATAAAAAATACTTTATTGCTAAAAGATGCTAACCATCATCTGAGTTTTAAGTGAGTCATACGTTTTATGCTGGTGGTGTATGTGTATATAGTAATGAAACACAAGGTGGCACATGGTACAAAGGCTATACTTTTATTGGAGCAACGTTTCGGGGCACCTGCCCCTTTCTTAAAGGGACAGTCTACACCAGCATTTTTATTGTTTTAAAAGATAGATAATCCCTTTATTACTCATTCCCCAGTTTTGCATAACCAACAGTTACATTAATATACTTTTAACCTCTGTCATTACCTTGTATATAAGCCTTTGCAAACTGCCCCCTTATTTCAGTTCTTTTGACAGACTTGCAGTTTAGCCAATCAGTGCCTGCTTCCAGATAACTTCACGTGCACGAGCACAGTGTTATCTATATGAAATACATGAACTAACACCCTCTAGTGGTGAAAAACTGTTAAAATGCATTCTGAAAAGAGGTGGCCTTCAAGGTCTAAGAAATTAGCATATGAACCTCCTAGGTTAAGCTTTCAACTAAGAATACCAAGAGAATAAAGCAAAATTGGTGATAAAAGTAAATTGGAAAATTATTTAAAATGACATGCTCTATCTGAATCATGAAAGTTTTTTTTGGCCTAGACTGTCCCTTTAAGCTAATCACAAATACATACTATACACAATTTATAGACAACAATAAAACAGGTGTCCAATCAACATGCATGGAATGGGTTAAGAAACAATGACATCATCACTAGTTAATCCATTAAACACTGAAAAACCTGATATTAACCCTTTATTCATTATGGGTGTATCAGACTACCTGACTAAAAACAAATGCAGCAAAATACCGACCACGAAAAGTTAACATACACATCCAATAAAAGTTAAATTTCAACTTGTACATGTGGATACCAGGTGAGAACATACACCAGAGCAAATTTAGATTAAGGGAAGGAGATCAAACTCCCTGTTAAGTCCCTTGGGAAAACATAATTTATGTAAGAACTTACCTGATAAATTCATTTCTTTCATATTAGCAAGAGTCCATGAGCTAGTGACGTATGGGATATACATTCCTACCAGGAGGGGCAAAGTTTCCCAAACCTTAAAATGCCTATAAATACACCCCTCACCACACCCACAATTCAGTTTAACGAATAGCCAAGTAGTGGGGTGATAAGAAAGGAGCGAAAGCATCAAAAATAAGGAATTAGAATAATTGTGCTTTATACAAAAAAATCATAACCACCACAAAAAGGGTGGGCCTCATGGACTCTTGCTAATATGAAAGAAATGAATTTATCAGGTAAGTTCTTACATAAATTATGTTTTCTTTCATGTAATTAGCAAGAGTCCATGAGCTAGTGACGTATGGGATAGCAGATACCCAAGATGTGGAACTTCCACGCAAGAGTCACTAGAGAGGGAGGGATAAAATAAAGACAGCCAATTCCGCTGAAAATAATCCACAACCCAAATCAAAAAGTTTTAATCTTATAATGAAAAAAAACTGAAATTATAAGCAGAAGAATCAAACTGGAACAGCTGCCTGAAGAATTTTTCTACCAAAAACTGCTTCAGAATAAGAGAAAACATCAAAATGGTAGAATTTAGTAAAAGTATGCAAAGAAGACCAAGTTAGTGCTTTGCAAATCTGATCAACAGAAGCTTCATTCCTAAAAGCCCAGGAAGTAGAAACTGACCTAGTAGAATGAGCCGTAATGCTTTGAGGCGGGGATTTACCCGACTCTACATAAGCATGATGAATCAAAGACTTTAACCAAGACACCAAAGAAATGGCAAAAGCCTTCTGACCTTTCCTAGAACCAGAAAAGATAACAAATAGACTAGAAGTCTTTCTGAAATCTTTAGTAGCTTCAACATAATATTTCAAAGCTCTTACTACATCCAAAGAATGTAAAGATCTCTCCAGAGAATTCTTAGGATTAGGACACAATGAAGGGACAACAATTTCTCTACTAATGTTGTTAGAATTCACAACTTTAGGTAAAAAATTAAGTGAAGTCTGCAACACCGCCTTATCCTGATGAAAAATCAGAAAAGGAGATTCACAAGAAAGAGCAGATAACTCAGAAACTCTTCTAGCAGAAGAGATGGCCAAAAGGAACAAAACTTTCCAGGAAAGTAATTTAATATCCAAAGAATGCATAGGTTCAAACGGAGGAGCCTGTAAAGCCCTCAGAACCAAATTAAGACTCCAAGGAGGAGAGATTGACTTAATGACAGGCTTGATACGAACCAAAGCCTGTACAAAACAATGAATATCAGGATGATTAGCAATCTTTCTGTGAAAAAGAGATTTGTCCCTTCAAGGAACTTGCAGACAAACCCTTTTCCAAACCATCCTGAAGAAACTGTAAAATTCTAGGAATTCTAAAAGAATGCCAAGAGAATTTATGTGAAGAACACCAAGACATGTAAGTCTTCCAGACTCGGTAATATATCTTTCTAGACACAGATTTACGAGCCTGTAACATAGTATTAATTACTGAGTCAGAGAAACCTCTATGACTAAGTATTAAGCGTTCAATCTCCATACCTTCAAATTTAATGATTTGAGATCATGGTGGAAAAATGGGTCTTGAGATAGAAGGTCTGGTCTTAACGGAAGTGTCCAAGGTTGGCAACTGGCCATCCGAACGAGATCCGCATACCAAAACCTGTGTGGTCATGCTGGAGCCACCAGCAGTACAAACGAATGCTCCATTAGGATTTTGGAAATCACTTTTGGAAGAAGAACTAGAGGCGGAAAGATATAAACAGGTTGATAATTCCAAGGAAGTGACAAAGCGTCCACCGCTTCCGCCAGATACCTGGGAAGTTTCTTGTTTAGATGAGAGGCCATCAGATCTATTTCTGGAAGTCCCCAGATTTGAACAATCTGAAGAAATACCTCTGGGTGAAGAGACCATTCGCCCGGATGTAACGTTTGGCGACTGAGATAATCCGCTTCCCAATTGTCTATACCTGGGATGTGAACCGCAGAAACTAGACAGGAGCTGGATCCCGCCCAAACAAGTATCCGAGATATTTCTATCATAGCCTGAGGACTGTGAGTCCCCCCTTGATGATTGACATATGCCACGGTTGTGACATTGTCTGTCTAAAAACAAATAAACGATTTTCTCTTCAGAAGAGGCCAGAACTGAAGAGCTCTGAAAATCGCACGGAGTTCCAAAATGTTAATTGGTAATCTCGCCTCCTGAGATTCCCAAACCCCCTGCGCTGTCAGAGATCCCCATACAGCTCCCCAACCTGAAAGACTCGCATCTGTTGTGATCACAGTCCAGGTTGGACGAACAAAAGAGGCCCCTTGAACTAAACGATGGTGATCCAACCACCAAGTCAGAGAAAATCGAACTTTGCGATTTAAGGATATTAATTGTGATATCTTTGTATAATCCCTGCACCATTGATTCAGCATACAAAGCTGGAGAGGTCTCATGTGAAAACGAGCAAACGGGATCGTGTCCGATGCAGCAGTCATGAGACCTAAAATTTCCATGCACAAAGCTACCGAAGGGAAAGATTGAGACTGAAGGTTTTGACAAGCTGAAACCAATTTCAGACGTCTTTTCTCTGTCAGAGACAAAGTCATGGACACTGAATCTATTTGGAAACCCAAAAAGGTTACCCCTGTCTGAGGAATCAAGGAACTCTTTGGTAAATTGATCCTCCAACCATGTCTTTGAAAAAACAACACAAGTTGATTCGTGTGAGATTCTGCAGAATGTAAAGACTGAGCAAGTACCAAGATATCGTCCAAATAAGGAAATACCGCAATACCCTGCTCCCTGATTACAGAGAGAAGGGCACAGAGAACCTTCAAAAACATCCTTGGAGCTGTTGCTAGGCCAAAAGGAAGAGCAACAAACTGGTAATGCTTGTCTAGAAAAGAGAATCTCAGGAACTGATAGTGGTCCGGATGAATTGGAATATGAAGATATGCATCCTGTAAGTCTATTGTGGACATATAATGCCCTTGCTGAACAAAAGGCAGAATAGTCCTTATAGTCACCATTTTGAATGTTGGTATCCTTACATAACGATTCAATATTTTTAGATCCAGAACTGGTCTGAAAGAATTCTCTTTCTTTGGAACAATGAACAGATTTGAATAAAACCCGAGGCCCCGTTCCAGAACTGGAACTGGCACAATTACCCCAGCTGACTCCAGGTCTGAAACACATTTCAGAAACGCTTGAGCCTTTACTGGGTTTACTGGAATGCGTGAGAGAAAGAATCTTCTCACAGGCGGTCTTACCTTGAAACCTATTCTGTACTCTTGTGAAACAATGTTCTGAATCCAAAGACTTTGAATCGAATTGATCCAGACATCTTTGAAAAATCGTAACCTGCCCCCTACCAGCTGCGGATTTGGGAGCTGGTTTTGACTTTCTAAAAGGCTTGGATTTATTCCAGACTGGAGAAGGTTTCCAAATGGAAACTGTTCCTTTAGGGGAAGGGTCAGGCTTTTGTTCCTTATTCTGATGAAAGGAACGAAAACGATTAGTAGCCCTATATTTACCGTTAGATTTTTTATCCTGAGGCAAAAAGGCTCCCTAATATCTGAAATTATTGAGTCTAACTGAGAACCAAATAATTTATTACCTTGGAAAGAAAGAGAAAGCAAAGTTGACTTAGAAGTCATATCTGCATTCCAAGACTTAAGCCATAAAGCTCTTCTGGCTAAAGTAGCTAAAGACATATACCTGACATCAATTCTAATGATATCAAAAATGGCATCACAAACAAAGTTATTAGCATGTTGAAGAAGTTTAACAATGCTATACGCATTATGGTCTGACACTTGTTGCGCTAAAGCCTCCAACCAGAAGGTAGAAGCTGCAGCAACATCAGCCAAAGAAATAGCAGGTCTAAGAAGATTACCTGAACATAAATAAGCCTTCCTTAGAAAGGATTCAAGCTTCCTATCTAAAGGATCTTTAAACGAAGTACTATCTGCCGTAGGAATAGTAGTACGTTTAGCAAGAGTAGAGATAGCCCCATCAACTTTGGGGATTTTCTCCCAAAACTCTAATCTATCAGATGGCAAAGGGTACAATTTCTTAAACCTTGGAGAAGGAGTAAATGAAGTACCCAGACTATTCCATTCCCTAGAAATTACTTCTGAAATAGCATCAGGAACTGGAAAAACTTCTGGAATAACTACATGAGGTTTAAAAACTGAATTTAAACGCTTATTAGGTTTTATATCAAGAGGACTAGACTCCTCCATATCTAATGCAATCAACACTTCTTTAAGTAAAGAACGAATAAACTGCATCTTAAACAAATATGAAGATTTATCAGTGTCAATATCTCAGGTAGAATCTTCTGAACCAGATAGATCCTCATCAGAAATAGATAAGTCAGAATGATGGCGGTCATTTAAAAATTAATCTGAAATATGTGAAGTTTTAAAAGACCTCTTACGTTTACTAGAAGGAGGAATAACAGACAGAGCCTTCCAAATAGAATTAGAAACAAATTCTTTAACATTAACAGAAACATCCTGAACATTAGCTGTTGAAGGAACAACAACAGGTAATGGATTATTACTAATGGAAATGCTATCTGCGTTTGATAGCTTATCATGACAACTAACACAAACTACAGCCGGAGGAACAGTTACCAAAAGTTTACAACAAATGCACTTAGCTTTGGTAGAACCGACATCAGGCAGCGCTTTTCCAGAAGTAGATTCTGATCCAGGGTCAGGTAGTGACATCTTGATATGTAAAAGAAAAAACAACATATAAAGCAAAATTATCAAATTCCTTAAATGGCAGTTTCAGGAATGGGAAAAAATGCAAAATGAAACAAGCCTCTAGAAAACGAGAAACAACAAAAAAGTAAGACTGAAATAATGTGAAAAAAACTGGCGCCAAGTATGACGGCCACATTTTTTGGCGCCAAGAATGACGCCCATATTTTTTGGCGCAAAAAAAACATCCACAATACACATACTTAAAAAAATTGACGCAATTACGTGAAAACTTCCGGCGCAAACTATGACGCCGGAAATGACGACATTTTTGCGCCAAAAATGACGCAAAAAATAGAAGCATTTTCTGCACCCGCGAGCCTAACAGCCTGCAATTTTTTAAAAAAAAGTCAATTGAAAATTTTAAGGTTAGAAAAATAAAATTTATATGCATTTTCCCAAAAAAATGAAACTGACAGTCTGAATGAAGGAATACTGATTACCCTGAATCATGGCAAATATAAGTTTAAAATCATATATTTATAACTTTACATATAAAGTGCCCAACCATAGCTTTGAGTGTCATAAAATAGAAATAAGACTTACTTACCCTAAGACACTCATCTACATATAGTAGATAGCCAAACCAGTACTGAAACGAGAATCAGTAGAGGTAATGGTATATAAGAGTATATCGTCGATCTGAAAAGGGAGGTAGGAGAAGAAATCTCTACGACCGATAACAGAGAACCTATGAAATAGATCCCCTAGAGGAAGACCATGGTATTCAAATAGGCAATACTCTCTTCCCATCCCTCTGACATTCACTGCACTCTGAGTGGAAAACCGGGCTTCAGCCTGCTGCGAAGTGCATATCAACGTAGAAATCTAGCACAAACTTACTTCACCACCTCCATGGGAGGCAAAGTTTGTAAAACTGAATTGTGGGTGTGGTGAGGGGTGTATTTATAGGCATTTTAAGGTTTGGGAAACTTTGCCCCTCCTGGTAGGAATGTATATCCCATACGTCACTAGCTCATGGACTCTTGCTAATTACATGAAAGAAACATAGTATTGAGATGCCAAATCCATTTGGCTTCTCTATTGAGGAGGTCCTTATCTCTGTTGCCCCCTCTTGGTTTTTCAGGGGCACTATCAATAATCATATATTTATTCTCCATCGGACAGATGTGGTGCCAATCGTTCGTGGGTGGGAGGGTAAGGAGGGAGGTGGGTGGGTGGCCCATCGATGAAGGGGGATGTGAGGAGGGGGGGAGTGGGTGGGACCGCTCGGCCACGATACATGGAATAAAAAAACAACAACAAATAGCTGTGTCATTGAGGGGGAAGGAGGGAGTAGGGGCTATGAGGGGGATTCCATGTGGGCAGCTACACTACAGAAAAAATAGGTCTTTTTTTTTTTTTTAATTAACGAAATTTGCAGCAAACTGGCTTTTTTTTGGGGGGGGATCAAGGAGGTTGGGGGGAACTACACTGCAGCAAATATATTTTTAAAAAAATATTTTTTTCTTTAAAAAAGGCTTATATTTTTATACTGGCAGACTTTCTGCCAGTACTTAAGATGGTGGTGACAATTGTGAGGTGGGGGAGGGAAAAGAGCTGTTTGAGGGGGGCAGGGAAAATTGTGAAAAAGTTAACTTTTTTTTATTTGATCGCATATGGCGTTGAAATGGTGGCATAATATATAAAAAATGGGCCTAGATCAATAGTTTGGGTTGTCTACTAAAAAAACAAATATATAGTTTTGATAGGTAAATATAAAAAGGCTCTATTTCTGTTTAAATGTAGTGATGGCAAAAATGCTAAAAATGCTCTGGTATTTGGGGAAGTTTTTGTCTGAATAAATGCCCGGTCCTTAAGGGGTTAACTAATCAAATGCCATAATTTAATCTTTGCCATTAAAAAAGTATGTGTGGACCTTTTCTGTTTTTAATCCATCTGTAAAGGGTTAAATTAGTGCATATAGTAATGCTTCTATTGCAATGTTATGCCGGCCCACATGGATGAACTCTTTATTTAATGACAATTATAGTGAACATCCAATCAGCGTTCGTGTCATTTGACAATCTTGAAGTCCAGCCCCTTTAAAGTCCTTAGAAAGCCTATATAGATAGTGGGTGGGAGTGCTCTATACATCACAAGCCAGCCAAAAGAGGAAATGAAGGGGGGCGGAGGAATACCAATTAGGATTATAAATCTTTTACTATAAAATATATATAAACTTAAAAAAAAAAAATTATGTGGTTTTACTTGCAAACTAATATATTTTTCATTTCAACATTCTTATAGTCTGAAATTTAGCATCACTTTAATATACTACAGTATAGTGTAAATATAACTTTTATATGTACTGGGAAACAAATTAGTGTGATTCAATTTATTGCGGTGGTCTGGAACCGAAACCCACAATATCTTTGAGGTATGCCTGTATGTCAATGTCCGCTCTAAAAACAGGTCCAGTAGTTGAATGAGGATTTTGAAATAAAGCTATAAGTGAAACAGTAATAATGTTTCTAGAAACATTTTTGCCAATATATTATGTACTGCAAAAATGCTTCTTAAAGAAACACATTCATTTTTGAAGGGGAGAAAAGGTGGAAGAATAGGACAAACAACTTATTGTCAGTTTTCTTTGTTGATCCAACTGCTTTTGCACTGCTTAATAAGTTCTTTGATAGTTATAAATATACTTTGGCTTAGAGCAAACTAATAAGCAAAAACTGTTTAACACTAACTACTAAAATAATATTCAGTGTCCTCTCCAGGACCTTTTAATGGGTGCAACCCCTGGCTGATATTACTGGTCATCCAGCTAACATTTTAGACACTATTAAGAAAAAATTAACTAATATCAACATTTTTCAATTTTTATTGCACAAATTATCATGAAAACATAATTTATGTAAGAACTTATCTGATAAATTAATTTCTTTCATATTAGCAAGAGTCCATGAGCTAGTGACGTATGGGATATACATTCCTACTAGGAGGGGCAAAGTTTCCCAAACCTCAAAATGCCTATAAATACACCCCTCACCACACCCACAAATCAGTTTAACGAAAAGCCAAGAAGTGGGGTGATAAGAAAAAAGTGCGAAAGCATAAAAAATAAGGAATTGGAATAATTGTGCTTTATACAAAAAAATCATAACCACCTCAAAAAGGGTGGGCCTCATAGACTCTTGCTAATATGAAAGAAATGAATTTATCAGGTAAGTTCTTACATAAATTATGTTTTCTTTCATGTAATTAGCAAGAGTCCATGAGCTAGTGACGTATGGGATAATAAATACCCAAGATGTGGATCTCCACGCAAGAGTCACTAGAGAGGGAGGGATAAAATAAAGACAGCCAATTCCGCTGAAAAATAATCCACACCCCAAAACAAAGTTTAAATCTTATAATGAAAAAAACTGAAATTATAAGCAGAAGAATCAAACTGAAACAGCTGCCTGAAGTACTTTTCTACCAAAGACTGCTTCAGAAGAAGAAAACACATCAAAATGGTAGAATTTAGTAAAAGTATGCAAAGAAGACCAAGTTGCTGCTTTGCAAATCGGATCAACCGAAGCTTCATTCCTAAATGCCCAGGAAGTAGAGACTGACCTAGTGGAATGAGCTGTAATCCTTTGAGGCGGAGTTCTACCCGACTCAACATAAGCATGATGAATCAAAGACTTTAACCAAGATGCCAAAGAAATGGCAGAAGCCTTCTGACCTTTCCTAGAACCAGAAAAGATAACAAATAGACTAGAAGTCTTTCGGAAATCTTTAGTAGCTTCAACATAATATTTCAAAGCTCTAACTACATCCAAAGAATGCAACGATCTTTCCTTAGAGTTCTTAGGATTAGGACACAATGAAGGAACCACAATTTCTCTACTAATCTTGTTAGAATTCACAACCTTAGGTAAAAATTTAAATGAAGTTCGAAACACCGCTTTATCCTGATGAAAAATCAGAAAAGGAGACTCACAAGAAAGAGCAGATAATTCAGAAACTCTTCTAGCAGAAGAGATGGCCAAAAGAAACAAAACTTTCCAAGAAAGTAATTTAATATCCAGCGAATGCATAGGTTCAAACGGAGGAGCTTGAAGAGCCCCCAGAACCAAATTCAAACTCCAAGGAGGAGAAATAGACTTAATGACAGGTTTTATACGAACCAAAGCCTGTACAAAACAATGAATATCAGGAAGATTAGCAATCTTTCTGTGAAAAAGAACAGAAAGAGCAGAGATTTGTCCTTTCAAAGAACTTGCAGACAAACCTTTATCCAAACCATCCTGAAGAAACTGTAAAATTCTAGGAATTCTAAAAGAAAGCCAAGAAAAATGATGAGAAGAACACCAAGAAATGTAAGTCTTCCAGACTCGATAATATATCTTCCTAGATACAGATTTACGAGCCTGTAACATAGTATTAATAACAGAGTCAGAGAAACCTCTATGACTGAGAATCAAGCGTTCAATCTCCATACCTTCAAATTTAAGGATTTGAGATCCTGATGGAAAAAAGGACCTTGCGATAGAAGGTCTGGTCTTAACGGAAGAGTTCACGGTTGGCAAATAGCCATCCGGACAAGATCCGCATACCAAAACCTATGAGGCCATGCTGGAGCCACCAGCAGAACAGACGAACGCTCCTTTAGAATCTTGGAAATCACTCTTGGAAGAAGAACTAGAGGCGGAAAGATATAGGCAGGATGATACTTCCAAGGAAGTGACAATGCATCCACTGCTTCCGCCTGAGGATCCCTGGATCTGGATAGATACCTGGGAAGCTTCTTGTTTAGATGAGAAGCCATCAGATCTATTTCTGGAAGCCCCCACATTTGAACAATCTGATGAAATACCTCTGGGTGAAGAGACCATTCGCCCGGATGTAATGTCTGGCGACTGAGATAATCCGCTTCCCAATTGTCTATACCTGGGATATGAACCGCAGAAATTAGACAGGAGCTGGATTCCGCCCATACAAGTATTCGAGATACTTCTTTCATAGCCAGAGGACTGTGAGTCCCTCCTTGATGATTGACATATGCCACGGTTGTGACATTGTCCGTCTGAAAACAAATGAACGACTCTCTCTTTAGAAGAGGCCACGACTGAAGAGCTCTGAAAATCGCACGGAGTTCCAAAATGTTGATTGGTAATCTCGCCTCCTGAGATTCCCAAACCCCTTGTGCTGTCAGAGACCCCCATACAGCTCCCCAACCTGTCAGACTTGCATCTGTAGAGATCACAGTCCAGGTCGGAAGAACAAAAGAAGCCCCCTGAACTAAACGATGGTGGTCTGTCCACCACGTCAGAGAGTGTCGTACAATCGGTTTTAAAGATATTAATATAGAAATCTTTGTATAATCCCTGCACCACTGGTTCAGCATACAGAGCTGAAGAGGTCGCATGTGAAAACGAGCAAAGGGGATCGCGTCCGATGCAGCAGTCATAAGACCTAGAATTTCCATGCATAAGGCTACCGAAGGGAATGATTGAGACTGAAGGTTTCGACAGGCTGAAACCAATTTCAGACATCTCTTGTCCGTCAGCGACAGAGTCATGGACACTGAATCTATCTGGAAACCTAAAAAGGTTACCCTTGTCTGAGGAATCAACAAACTCTTTGGTAAATTGATCCTCCAACCATGATCTCGAAGAAACGATACAAGTCGATTCGTATGAGATTCTGCTAAATGTGAAGACTGAGCAAGTACCAAGATATCGTCCAAATAAGGAAATACCACAATACCCTGTTCTCTGATTACAGATAGAAGGGCACCAAGAACCTTTGTAAAAATCCTTGGAGCTGTTGCTAGGCCAAACGGCAGAGCCACAAACTGGTAATGCTTGTCTAGAAAAGAGAATCTCAGAAACTGATAGTGATCTGGATGAATCGGAATATGCAGATATGCATCTTGTAAATCTATTGTGGACATATAATGCCCTTGCTGAACAAAAGGCAGAATAGTCCTTATAGTTACCATTTTGAATGTTGGTATCCTTACATAACGATTCAATATTTTTAAATCCAGAACTGGTCTGAAGGATTTCTCCTTCTTTGGTACAATGAAGAGATTTGAGTAAAACCTCAGCCCCTGTTCCAAAACTGGAACTGGCACAATTACTCCAGCCAACTCAAGATCTGAAACACATTTCAGAAATGCTTGAGCCTTCACTGGATTTATTGGGACACGGGAAAGAAAAAATCTTCTTGCAGGAGGCCATATCTTGAAGCCTATTCTGTACCCTTGTGAAACAATATTCTGAATCCAAAGATTGTGAATCGAATTGATCCAAATTTCCTTGAAAAATCGTAATCTGCCCCCTACCAGCTGGGCTGGAATGAGGGCCGCACCTTCATGTGGACTTGGGAGCTGGCTTTGGCTTTCTAAAAGGCTTGGATTTATTCCAGACTGGAGATGGTTTCCAAACTGATACCGCTCCTGTAGGGTAAGGATCAGGCTTTTGTTCCTTATTGTGACGAAAGGAACGAAAACGATTAGCAGACCTAAATTTACCTTTAGATTTTTTATCCTGAGGTAAAAAAGTTCCTTTCCCCCCAGTAACAGTTGAAATAATAGAATCCAACTGTGAACCAAACAATTTATTACCCTGGAAAGAAAGGGAAAGCAAAGTTGACTTAGAAGACATATCAGCATTCCAAGTTTTAAGCCATAAAGCTCTTCTAGTTAAAATAGCTAAAGACCTATACCTGACATCAACCCTAATGATATCAAAGATGGCATCACAAATAAAGTTATTAGCATGTTGAAGAAGATTAACAATGCTATGAGTATTATGATCTGTTACTTGTTGTGCTAAGGCTTACAACCAGAAAGTTGAAGCTGCAGCAACATCCGCCAAAGATATAGCAGGTCTAAGAAGATTACCTGAACATAAGTAAGCTTTTCTTAGAAAGGATTCAATTTTCCTATCTAAAGGATCCTTAAAGGAAGTACTATCTGCCGTAGGAATAGTAGTACATTTAGCAAGAGTAGAGATAGCCCCATCAACCTTAGGGATTTTGTCCCAAAACTCTAATCTGTCAGATGGCACAGGATATAATTGCTTAAACCGTTTAGAAGGAGTGAATGAATTACCCAAATTATTCCATTCCCTGGAAATTACTTCAGAAATAGAATCAGGGACGGGAAAAACTTCCGGAATAACTACAGGAGGTTTAAAAACCATATTCAAACGTTTAGATTTAGTATCAAGAGGACCAGAATACTCTATTTCTAATGCAATTAAGACTTCTTTAAGTAAAGAACGAATAAATTCCATTTTAAATAAATATGAAGATTTATCAGTATCAATCTCTGAAACAGAATCCTCTGAACCAGAAAAATCATTATCAGAAACAGAATCAGAATGATGATGTTCATTTAAAAATTCATCTGAAAAATGAGAAGTTTTAAAAGACCTTTTACGTTTACTGGAAGGAGGAATAACAGACATAGCCTTCTTAATAGATTTAGAAACAAAATCTCTTATGTTAACAGGAACACCCTGAATATTAGATGTTGATGGAACAGGAACAGGTAATGGAACATTACTAAAGGAAATATTATCTGCATTAACAAGTTTGTCATGACATTCATTACAAACAACAGCCGGAGGAACAGTTACCACAAGTTTACAACAAATACACTTAACTTTGGTAGATCCAGCATCAGGCAGCAATTTTCCAGAAGTATCTTCTGATTCAGGGTCAATCTGAGACATCTTGCAATATGTAATAGAAAAAACAACATATAAAGCAAAATTGATCAAATTCCTTAAATGACAGTTTCAGGAATGGGAAAAAATGCCAATGAACAAGCTTCTAGCAACCAGAAGCAAATAAACATGAGACTTAAATAATGTGGAGACAATTATGACGCCCAAATTTTTTAGCGCCAAAAAAGACGCCCACATTATTTGGCGCCTAAATACTTTAAGCGCCAAAAATGACGCCACATCCGGTGACGCCGACATTTTTGGCGCAAAAACGTCAAAAAAATGACGCAACTTCCGGCGAGAAGTATGACGCCGGAAATGACAAAAAAAAATTTGCGCCAAAAGTCCGCGCCAAAAATGACGCAATAAAAAGAAGCATTTTCAGCCCCCGCGAGCCTAACAGCCCACAGGAAAAAAAGTCAAATTTTAAGGTAAGAAACATTGATTATTCATATGCATTATCCCAAATAATGAAACTGACTGTCTGAAATAAGGAATGTTGAACATCCTGAATCAAGGCAAATAAATGTTTAAACACATATATTTATAACTTTATATAAAAGTGCCCAACCATAGCTTAGAGTGTCACAAAAATAAGACTTACTTACCCCAGGACACTCATCTACATGTAGTAGAAAGCCAAACCAGTACTGAAACGAGAATCAGTAGAGGTAATGGTATATATAAGAGTATATCGTCGATCTGAAAAGGGAGGTAAGAGATGAATCTCTACGACCGATAACAGAGAACCTATGAAATAGACCCCGTAGAAGGAGATCATTGAATTCAAATAGGCAATACTCTCTTCACATCCCTCTGACATTCACTGCACTCTGAGAGGAAAACCGGGCTCCAGCCTGCTGCGAAGCGCATATCAACGAAGAATCTAGCACAAACTTACTTCACCATCTCCATGGGAGGCAAAGTTTGTAAAACTGATTTGTGGGTGTGGTGAAGGGTGTATTTATAGGCATTTAGAGGTTTGGGAAACTTTGCCCCTCCTGGTAGGAATGTATATCCCATACGTCACTAGCTCATGGACTCTTGCTAATTACATGAAAGAAATAAATGCATGGTAAATTATGCATTTATGTTGTGCTTTGGCTAGCAGAACATGTTCTAATATTAGAAAGTATTTCACTGCCTCCTCCTGGCTACTTTATAATGCCACCTGGATGGCAACATTTTCTTTTGTAAACATTGATATTGTACACAAATTTTATCAAAGTCCTCCTTCCCACAGTGAGACATGTAAGTGCAGTAAACATGTCCCACAGTGAGACCTGTAAGTGCAGTAAACATGTCCCACAGTGAGACCTGTAAGTGCAGTAAACATGTCCCACAGTGAGACCTATTAGTGCAGTAAACATGTCCCACAGTGAGACCTGTAAGTGCAGTAAACATGTCCCACAGTGAGACCTATTAGTGCAGTAAACATGTCCCACAGTGAGACCTATTAGTGCAGTAAACATGTCCCACAGTGAGACCTATTAGTGCAGTAAATATGTCCCACAGTGAGACCTGTAAGTGCAGTAAACATGTCCCACAGTGAGACCTATTAGTGCAGTAAGCATGTCCCACAGTGAGACCTATTAGTGCAGTAAGCATGTCCCACAGTAAGACCTGTAAGTGCAGTAAACATGTCCCACAGTGAGACCTATTAGTGCAGTAAGCATGTCCCACAGTGAGACCTATTAGTGCAGTAAACATGTCCCACAGAGAGACATATTAGTGCAGTAAACATGTCCCACAGAGAGACCTATTAGTGCAGTAAACATGTCCCACAGTGAGGCCTATTAGTGCAGTGAACATGTCCCACAGTGAGACCTATTAGTGCAGTAAACATGTCCCACAGTGAGACCTATTAGTGCAGTAAACATGTCCCACAGAGAGACCTATTAGTGCAGTAAACATGTCCCACAGAGAGACCTATTAGTGCAGTAAACATGTCCCACAGTGAGACCTATTAGTGCAGTAAACATGTCCCACAGTGAGACCTATTAGTGCAGTAAACATGTCCCACAGTGAGACCTATTAGTGCAGTAAACATGTCCCACAGTGAGACCTATTAGAGCAGTAAACATGTCCCACAGTGAGGCCTATTAGTGCAGTAAACATGTCCCACAGTAAAACCTATTACTGCAGTGAGCATGTCCCACAGTGAGACTTATTAGTGCAGTAAACATGTCCCACAGTGAGACCTATTAGTGCAGTAAACATGTCCCACAGTGAGACCTATTAGTGCAGTGAACATGTCCTACAGTGAGACCTATTAGTGCAGTAAACATGTCCCACAGTGAGACCTGTAAGTGCAGTAAACATGTCCCACAGTGAGACCTATTAGTGCAGTAAACATGTCCCACAGTGAGACCTATTAGTGCAGTAAACATGTCCCACAGTGAGACCTATTAGTGCAGTAAACATGTCCCACAGTGAGACCTATTAGTGCAGTAAACATGTCCCACAGTGAGACCTATTAGTGCATTAAACATGTCCCACAGTGAGGCCTATTAGTGCAGTAAACATGTCCCACAGTGAGGCCTATTAGTGCAGTAAACATGTCCCACAGTGAGACCTATTAGTGCAGTAAACATGTCCCACAGAGAGACCTATTAGTGCAGTAAACATGTCCCACAGTGAGACCTATCAGTGCAGTAAACATGTCCCACAGTGAGGCCTATTAGTGCAGTAAACATGTCCCACAGTGAGACTTATTAGTGCAATAAACATGTCCCACAGTGAGACCTATTAGTGCAGTGAACATGTCCCACAGTGAGACCTATTAGTGCAGTAAACATGTCCCACAGTGAGACCTGTAAGTGCAGTAAACATGTCCCACAGTGAAACTTATTAGTACAGTAAACATGTCCCACAGTGAGACCTATTAGTGCAGTAAACATGTCCCACAGTGATACCTATTAGTGCAGTAAACATGTCCCACAGTGAGACCTATTAGTGCAGTGAACATGTCCTACAGCGAGACCTATTAGTGCAGTAAACATGTCCCGCAGTGAGACCTATTAGTGCAGTAAACATGTCCCACAGTGATACCTATTAGTGCAGTAAACATGTCCCACAGTGAGACCTATTAGTGCAGTGAACATGTCCCACAGTGAGACCTATTAGTGCAGCAAACATGTCCCATAGTGAGACCTATTAGTGCAGTAAACATGTCCCACAATGATATGAAGGAGATATTAACCCTTGATCCTATCGAGGCATAAAGGAGCCACACTGTGACCCTGTATAGAAAAAGCAGCGATGCTTCTGACATGGACTTTTGTGTGTAACAGCAAGCAGTGAAACTCGTCAACACTGATTGCTCAGGGGCTGTTAGGCGACAGTCTGGATGGGTTCGCAGAAAAACGTTCCCTGCATCTGCAGACTCTAACTATCATCAATACTCTCACTGAGAGGTTGATATGATTACTTAAAACTCTAGTTCTTTCTTGAAGGAAACATACCCATAACAGGACTATCCAAAATCTTCTGACACTTCTCTGCCACCTCCTATAGTGATGAAAGGCAAAGAATGACTGGGGGATAGGGGAAGTGGGAAGGATATTTAAGCCTTTGGCTGGGGTGTATTTGCCTCCTCCTGGTGGCCAGGTGTTGTATTTCCCAACAGTAAGGAATGAAGTTGTGGACTCTCCCTGCCTTATGGAAGAAAATAAATTCTGTAATATATTCATTAGTGAAGAAGACGTATCTTCATTCATTAAATAATTACACAATTTATACCAAAACGCATGAAATCACATAATGATGCCACAAAATTAAACCAACTAAGGTCTGTATCACTAAGTTGAAAAAAATATCACCAGAGCCAAAAAAATAAAAGGCAAATATTATTCTAGGGAAATTATTAAGTATTTAATAGCTCTATACTCTAGAGCAGTGGTTTTCAAAGTGTGAGGCTGGGGCTCCCCTGGGGGGCACTAGGGCCTATAAGAGGAGGAGGCGCGGGAGCAGTGATACTTCTCACTATCCTAAATAAATCACAAGTAGCTGACTTTGGCAAAATATAGAGCGGTTATTAAGAGCCGACAATGACATTTCCATGTCCTGGTGGAATAAGGCAAAGGGATGTAGGTGTAAGTGCAAATTGTAAAGTGAGTTAAGCACTCTTTGGTTGATCAGAACCAGCTCTTGAGAGCTGTCTGTGAACCCTGGGTCAAATGTAAATTTCCCAAATTAAAACTAAAAATAAATATTACAATTTTATGTAAAAAGAAAAAATAAACATCTATTATGGGGGGCACTGTCTTGTAAATTTCATCAGTGGGGAGGTTCACCGCATAAGACTTCTGCTCTAGAGTGAATAGGTTTCATAGGGACTGGATTGTTATATGTCTCATACACTTGGCTGTATTATGTATGAGGTTACACAGCTTCATCAAAAAGGTTTGACTTTGGAAAGTAAATGATAATTGTATTAATCAGGTGACAGATAAAAATATGACTTGATATCTAAGTTGCACATTAAACTTAATTAATAAGAAATTGTGCAAGGATACAAGCCATTGATTATTTTCATTATACTTTTCACTCAAATTACTCCTTTATGTAACAAACAATAAAATGTAAAGCTGAAATTACAGAATAATATGCTCTTCCTTTTTTCAGATTTGTAAATCTCAAATTGAATTACAGAATTTATGCAAAGTTTCAATTAAATTAAATTAAAAAAAAAAGATAGCTAAACTTTTCTTTAAAAAATATTTAATTCAAAGGTTATCTGAAATTAAGTTCATAAGCGACTTATGCACAAAATACCATTTAAAAAAAGAAAAGAAGCTTTTGTTTATATTTGCATGTGGATTTGCACTAATACTAATGATATGCTATCATTACATAAGGTTCTTTTATGGGGGAACTAACGGATGGTGGCCATGATAGGTTGCAAGACTGTCTACTGTTTCAAGCCTTAGAGCAAATCTGAACAAGACCTCCTCTTTAATACTCCATCGAGTATTACTTTTTGATGATTATTTTGCAGCAAAAAAAGCTCTTAATGATATTCCTACTTTTAGGTTTGATGTCAGATTTAGACTACCATAACATTTTAAGGGTTGGGGCCTACTACCTAACCCCCCGACAGGGCACCTGTGTGTCTCTGTCCTTACAGGGCACTGATATCCAGCAAGACACTGCAAGAATATCATTACAAAGTGTTTTAATTTAATTGCCTGCCTTATTCTTGATGCAACATAGAGATAGCTATGTATACTTTGGAGGAGCTGCGCTGTCTACTTGAAGCTCACAGTGCTGCCTTTGAAAAAACTAAATTCATGCTTACCTGATAAAATTCTTTCTTTCAGGACATGGATATCACTCCTGGCCAGCAGGAGGAGGCAAAGAACACCACAGCAAAGCTGTTAAGTGTCACTCCCCTACCCATAATCCCAAGCCATTCGACCGAAGGGAAATGGAAAAAGGAATAACACAAAGGTGTAGAGGTGTCTGAGGTTTAGTCAAAAATAACTGTCTAATCTTAAGGGTGGGGTCGTGGACTCTCCATGTCCGGAAAGAGACATTTATCAGGTAAGCATACATTTTGTTTTCTTTCCTAATTCATGGAGAGTCCACAACGTCATACCAATTACTAGTGGGAACCAATACCCAAGCTAGAGGACACGGAATGAATAGGGAGGGAGAACTAGACAGGCAGACCTAAACAGAAGGCACCACCTCTTGAAGAACCTTTCTCCCGAAAGAGGCATCAACCGAGGCAAAAGTATCAAAATTTGGAAAATTTGGAAAAAGCATGCAGAGAGGACCAAGTTGCAGCCTTGCAAATCTGTTCCACAGAAGCTTCATTTTTGAAAGCCCAAGAAGAGGAGACAGTCCTAGTGGAATGAGCTGTAATTCTCTCAGGAGACTGCTGACCAGCAGTCTCATAAGCAAAACGAATTACACTTCTTAACCAAAAGGGAAAGAGAAGTAACAGTAGCCTTCTGACCCTTATGCTTTCCTGAGAAACAAACAGGGCAGAAGACTGGTGAAAATCCTTAGTCGCCTGTAGGTAGAATTTTGTGCTACATACATTCCTTATGAGAAGAATTAGGGCATAGAGAAGGAAACGACAATTTCCTGATAAATATTTCTATTTCTTTAGGGAGAAACCCCAATTTAGAATGAAGAACCGCCTTATCAGCATGAAAGATAAGGTAAGGATAATCACACTGCAAAGTCGAGAGTTCTGAAACTCTCAGAGCAGAAGAAATAGCAATAAGAAACAAAACCTTTCAAGATAAGAGCTTAATATCTATGGAATGCATTGGCTCAAGCGGAGCCTGCTGCAAAACTTTAAGAACAAGATTAAGGCTCCAAGGAGGAGCAACAGGTTTAAACACAGGCCTGATTCTGACCAGGGCCTGACAAAAAAGATTGAACATCTGGCACATCCGCCAAACGCTTATGTAAAAGAATAGATAAGGCAGAAACCTGATCTTTCAGTGTACTGGCTGACAACCCTTTCTCCAGACCTTCCTGAAGAAAAGACAAAATCCTAGGAATCCTGACTCTACTCCAAGAGTAGCCTTTAGATTCACACCAATAAAGATATTTATGCTATACCTTATGGTAAATTTTTCGAGTGACTGGCTTGCAAGCCTGAATCATAGTCTCAATGACCGACTCAGAAAACCCACGCTTAGTCAGAACTTAGCGTTCATTCTCCAAGTAGTTAGCCTCAGAGAAACGAGATTTGGATGGAGGAATGGACCCTGAGTTAGAAGGTCCTTCCTCAGAGGTAACCTCCAAGGTGGAAGAGATGACATATTTACCAGGTCTGCATACCAGATTCTGCAAGGCCATGCAGGGGCTATTAGAATTACCGATGCTCTCTCCTGTTTGATACGAGCAATGACTCGTAGAAGGAGCGTGAACGGAGGAAACAGTTATGCTAGATTGAAATTACAAGGAACCGCCAGAGCATCTATCAGAGCTGCCTATGGATCTCTTGACCTTGAACCATATCTTGGAAGCTTGGCGTTATGCCGAGACGCCATCAGATCCAACTCCGGCACCCCCCACTTGAGGATTAACCTGGAGAACACCTCCGGATGGAGAGCCCACTCCCCGAGATGAAATGTCTGTCTGCTCAGGAAATTCGCCTCCCAGTTGTCCACTCCTGGAATGTGGATGGTAGATAGACAACAATTGTGAGCTTCCGCCCACTGAATAATCCAAGACACCTCCTTCATCGCTAAGGAACTCAGAGTTCCTCCCTGGTGGTTGATGTAAGCCACTGAGGTGATATTGTCTGATTGAAACCTGATAAACTGGACTAAGGACAACTGAGGCCAAGCCATCAGAGCATTGTAAATCGCTCTCAACTCCAAGATGTTTATGGGGAGAGCAGACACTTCTCGAGTCCATAGTCCTTGTGCCTTTAACGAGTCCTAGACTGCTCCCCAGCCTAGCATCCGTGGTCACGATCACCCAAGAAGGTCTCCGGAAGCATGTGCCCTGAGATAGATGCTCCTGAGAAAGCCACCACAGAAGAGAGTCTCTTGTTGACTGGTCTCGATCTATCCTCTGAGACAGATCTGAATGGTGTTCGTTCCAGTGTCTGAGCATGCATAATTGCAGAGCTCTCAAATGGAATCGAGCAAAGTGAATGATGTCCATGGAAGCGACCATCAAACCAATTACCTCTATACATAGAGCCACTGATGGCCAAACAGTAGACTGTAGAGAGAGGCAAGAGGAAAGAATTTTGGATTTTCTGACCTCTGTCAGAAATTTTTTTCAAAGATAGGGAATCTATGATGGTCCCTAAGAAAACCACCCTTTTAGCTGGAACAAGGGAACTCTTTTCCAGATTCCCTTTCCATCCGTGGGAATGTAGAAAAGACAACAAGATCTCTGTATGAGAGTTTGCTTGTTGAAAAGAAGGCGCCTAAACCAATATGTCGTCCAGGTAGGACGCCACTGCAATTCCACGAGACCTGACCACTGCCAAGAGAGCCCCCAGAACCTTTGAGAAAATTCTGTGAGCTGTGGCAAGGCCAAACTGAAGAGCCACAAACTGAAAGTGCTTGTCTAGAAAAGTGAATCTCAGAGACTTGTGATGATCCCGGTTAATGGGAACATGAAGATACGCGTCCTTCAGGTCTATGGTCATCATGAACTGACCCTCTTGAACCAAAGGAAGAATGGAACGAATGGTTTCCATTTTGAAGGACGGTACCCTGAGAAATTTGTTGAGACACCTCAGGTCTAAAATGGGTCGAAAAGTTCCATCTTTTTTGGGAACTACAAACAGAATTGAATAAAATCTTAGACCCTGTTCCTTTAGTGGAACTGGAACAATCACTCCCAGTGAAAAAAGGTCCTGAACGCAGTTCAAGAATGTCTCCCTTTTTACCTGGCCTGCAGATAATCTTGAGAGGTGAAATCTGCCCCTGGGAGAGCAAGATTTGAATTCTATTTTGTAACCCTGAGATACTATGTCCACAGCCCAAGGATCTGGAACATCTCGTATCCACGCTTGATGAAACAGACAAACAAGTCTGCCCCCCACTTGATTCGATCCCGGATGGGGGTGAGACCCTTCATGCTGACAGACTCAGCTGAGGGTTTATTTGATTGTTTCCCCTTGTTCCAAGACTGATTGGGTTTCCAAGCGTACTTAGAGTACTCCTGTTTGGAAGAGGTAGAGGAAGACTTTTGACCTTTACAGTTACAAAAGTTAAAATCCTTACCAAAATATTAGCCAACCGTTTCCCAAAAAAATACTTCCACATTTGATTCATCCCGATCAGGTTGGATTCATTAAAGATAGGGAAGCCCCGGATAATATTCGGAGAACGATAACTCTGGTGGAGTATCTATTAAATACTAAGACGCCTTCTCTGCTTCTAACCTTGAATGCGGAGAAGGCGTTGAACAGAGTGGATTGGTCCTCGAAAAGATGGGTTTTGATGGAGCCTTTGTGCAGGCTGTTAGGGGAATTATCAGTCTCGACCTATAGAGATCTTGAATGGCACTCGTCAGGGATGCCCCCTGTCGCCTTTGCTATTTGCCCTATGGATCGAGCTGCTTGCTTCTTGTATCAGAAATTCTCCGGACATAACGGGAGTATTTTTGGGAAGAAATTAATACAAATTGTCGTTATTTGCGGACGATGTCCTATTGACTATGACCAAACCTATACCAAATTTTACAAAATTTCTCGGATATTTCTGGCTATAAATCTTATATTATGCTTACCTAATAATTTTCTTTTCTTCTGACGGGGAGAGTCAAGAGCTGCATTCATTACGTTTGGGAATTCAGAACCTGGCCACCAGGAGGAGGCAAAGACACCCCCATCCCTCAGTCATTCTGCCAAGGGAACAATGAACAGTAAGAGAAATATCAGGGTGAAAAAGGTGCCAGAAGAATACAAAAATAAAACAGCCTTACCCATAACAACATGGGTGGGGAGCTGTGGACTCTCCCCGTCATAAGAAAAGAAAATTATCAGGTAAGCATAATTTAAGTTTTTCTTCTTAAACTGGGAGAGTCCACAACTGCATTCATTACTTTTGGGAAAACAATACCCAAGCTATAGAGGACATTGAATGCAAAAAAAGGGTGGGTAGACAAAGCGGCCGATTTGGAAGGCACCACAGCCTGAAATTACCCAAACGGCTAACAAAAAAACAACTGCTTCACCATAAACAGAAGGATAAAACCTGAAAGGACCAGGTAACTGCCCATCAGTTAAAACCAGCAAGGCCCTAGATAAAGACCTCTCAGAACCAGTAGATTCCACCAAGCACAAAGCCTCCAAGTAGTCAAGTCCCGCAGGCTCCAAGCCCACACTTAAACTTACCCCCGACTCAAGGGAAGGGGACCCCCACATACCCCCTGAAGAGTTGAGGAAGAAGAAGAACTCAACAGAGATCTAAAGACCAACAAGCTAAGGTAAAAGGAACTCTAGCCGAACTCAAAGCGCAAACAAAGGTTGCAACAGGACAAAAACGTATAGAGAATGAACTCCAACGACCAAACTAAGAAAATAGGGGTAAAAACCCCTACCCCAATCTGAATGGAAGTCCAAGGGACTATGTAACGTCCAAACCCTGGAGACCTAGAGAGACAAGGTAGACACCCATCCCTCACACAGGGTGCAATCCACACTATGAAAGAGTGACTAAGGGAGAACCCCCCGGGAACAGCCTAAAAATAGCACCATAAATATTATCGTGCTCCAGATGAAGCCACAGGCTATCACATATTTCAGACGTTAACACTAGCCAGCCAAGCTAGGAACTGCACCTGGACTCCCATAGAGGAAAAATTCAGAAGAAGTGCAGAAACACATTCCCTCCCAGGAAAAACAAGGAAGTAGGAGAGCATCCAAAACCCGCAGAGAAAGCCCCCTGCTGAGGAAGGAAACACTGCAAAGCCTCCTAGTTAAGGAGACAAACGCATTCTCCAGAGCCCCAACACATGGGAGCAGACGAGAAAGAGTATGAGGAAGAAAAAGGCCGTAAATGCCCAAACTTCCCGAACAGATGACCCCCCAACCAGCCCCAAGAGGGTAAAAAAGAAGCCTAAGACGCCTCGACCCCCTAAGGAAGAGTTCCGTCATCGAGGCCTCAAAAAATACATCCAATAAGAATACCATAAAGGAGATAAAAATCTCCCCAACCTGGTACCCCAGATGTCGAAGGACAATCTAAACCTCCAGTCCCACTGGAATTGGAAAACCCTACCTCCGAGGCCAAGGACCTCCGGAAATCTTTAGCAGGATCCTCTTCAGGAACCCCACCAACAATTAGGAACAGGACAATGAGGACTGAGCACAATTGCCCCACCCAAAAGAAGAAACAAGAACCAGCCTGACGTCTAAAAATGAAAGGCCTCCTCTCCATGACCTAGCTTTGCAAAGGGCAAGTATCTTGTGCAAACTCATGAATGATCCTCTCCACGGAAATCTTTATTAAAGCGAAAGCTTTATTCGATCCGAAGAGAATAAGAGAACATCCGAGTGAGCAACTCACCACCCAACCAGGACAACCTGATATACTGGCACCACGTGGGTGATATAGGCCAAAAGGACCAGAAAATAGCGCCGACCAGGACCAGCCTGCTACATAGGGCATTCAGAACTGACCCAGGCCACAGAAAAACCGAAACCCCACAAGGAATCGACAAAAGGAACTATAGACATAACAATGTTCTAACACCTTAACATGCCAATTCACGGAAGTGCTAAAGCGACCACAAAATCGCTAGTATGAAATTCCAGAAAAGAAATGTTTCCCACTGGAAAAATTATAACAAACGTGAGCTTCTCGAAAAGAAACAAAACCATCCTACTGGATAAAAGAAAAAGAGGGCAGCACCCGCAGGTGAACGCCCAAGAAGAATGGGTACCCTAACAGGACCAGCCAATCAGAAACCCCATTCTCCCGAAGCTTATGACTGAAACAAGATACCCTAAAAGAAAGTATATTGGAGACGACAAGGAGATTAACTTCAACCTCTTACGTCTAACCTAGCTTTCCGTCTGGAACAGCAGACCGAGGAGCCCTTGACCCATTAGGATTGGGATACTCCAGCATCCCCAAAATATGCTGCAGTAGGACATGAAGGCGCGCCAGTCTATAACGAAAAGCAAAACTTACCTCCGCCGGGCCAACCGTCGACCCCAACCCGAGGATTGGGCCCTGAAGTTTCCCCCAGATGGCTGATCTGACCCAGGCGATCCCACGCCTGACGAGCCCTGGTTAACAGAACATGGACAGTATCTCATCAAGACCTCCCTCTTAGGAAGGTGTAAAAGCGCCAACACCATAGATATGGCCATGCGGAACCGTGCCGTAAACTCTGGAGGAAACAAGCCGCCTTCCGGAGAAAAGGTAACAGCATTAGAGACACCTGCTTGCGTAGCTAAGGAAGGTTCTAGGGCACGCGCCTTACGGGATGTGGGGACCCCAGGGGCGGATGGCTCGGCGGACTCTAAAGGTCCCTGTTGCGGGAGAAGAGAGCACTCTAAAGCAGCATTCAGAACATAACTGATGGGCATGGATTAACCGGGCCATCTCATACTCTTCGCAAGAAGTAGAATCTGAATCAGAAACATCTGTCTCCAAAAAAATCAGAATCCTCCATAACGTGGATAGAAATTATGGATAGAGAAAAAATAAAGAAAAAATAAAAATAAAACGACAACTTACACCCCCCAATAGCTGTGGCACTCACCACCTCCTAGGACCCAGACAACTAGTGAAACAGACTCTCTCCGTCACCACACGGTCAGGAATACGGAAATGGACTGCAGAACGTGACCACGCCTAGTCACAAGGTACACCATGCAGGCCAGAGAAAAACGCGCCAAGGCCACAAGAGCCGCGCAGCCTGACAAAAAAAAAAAGGCCATTATGTTCCGATATAGCCACGAGCCCAAGCGTCACTACACAGCAAATAGAATCACATAACAAACATGATTAAAGTCCCCCCTGTTCAATAACCCCCCTTAGGAGATATTAACCCTTGATTCCATAAATATAAAGGAGTCCCACTGAGACCCTGACTTCTTCGTTCACATTACACTCACACATCGAAGTAAAATGAAACGATCTTACCGGAATCTATGCAGTGAAACAGTAACACGGTCCTTCAAGTTTGACAGATAGTAGCATTGCTTCTGACATGGACTTGAATGAAGAAAGCAGGCAGCGAAACTCGTCAACGCTGATTGCTAATGGAGCTGTTAATATGAGTCGGGATGGTTTCGCAGAAAGACTCTCCCTGCATCTCCGGACTCTAACCTTCATCCATGCTCTCAATGAGAGGCTGACAGGATTACTTAAAACTCCAGTCCCATTTCGAAGAGTACTACCCTCTATAAGAGACTATCTTGAATCTTTCGACACTTCTCTGCCCACCTCCTGTGACGAAAGGCAAAGAATGACTGGGGGATGAGGGAAGTGGAGGAGGTATTTAAGCCTTTGGCTGGGGTGTCTTTGCCTCCTCCTGGTGGCCAGGTTCGGAATTCCCAAAAGTAATGAATGCAGCTGTGGACTCTCCCCGTTTATGAAGAAAAGTTAATCTGGATAAATGCAAAGCATTACCCCCTTGCCCTCTCCGCGCTTACTAAAAAAATTATGGAGACTAACTTTGATATCAAATAGGCTAAAGATTCGATAACCTACTTAGGTATTAAAATTTCGAGGACATATTCAGATCTCTATAAACTAAACTATATACCACTCTACAAAGAAATTAAAAGGGACCCAGGAAAGGCTATCCACCATAAACATGAACATGCTACCTAGGATTCTGTAACTCTTCAGAGTCCTTCCAATTAAGATTCCTTTTGCGGAGCTACAAGGTCTCCAATCAGACTTACTTATTTTCTTAAGAGGGGGGAAAGGAGCAAGAATAGCTTCCCACATATTGACCCAACACAGACAATTAGGAGGGTTAGGAATGCCTAACTTACTAGACTATTACCAGGCAGCCAGACTAACTCAAACCGTCATGTTTAGTAAAAATTGGAATACTAGTCTGGATCAAAATAGAAACTGATTTGGGAAGATATGACAACCCAAATGATGTAATATGGGACCCCCAGACTAAACTTCATCCTAATGGTTATAGATCACAAATCACTTCAGATATAGTCCAGTTATGGAGATCCCTCACCAAGATGCTAAAGTTGATTCCTACACAATCTAAGCTACTACCACTAAGGACTCTACAACCTTCAAAACTCCACAGGCAAATAGGGAAGTGGGCGAATAAGGGATTATACAGAGTGGCTGACATTTTAGAACAGAGAGGCATGTTAACATATACCCAGATTTAATATAAGATAAACCAAGAAAAATTGCATTGGTATGTATATCTCCAAATTTCCTCAGCCCTCACTAAATATAACGCCGAACGAGAGACACAACCCTACACCACACTAGAAAGCTTAGCTAAAACACTGAATAGAGATAAAAAGATGATTTCTACATTATATTTAGCCATCCAAGAATCCAAACATCATACTAAAGCAACATTGATAGAGGGGTGGGAAAAAGATACTGGGGAATTGTTTTCGAGGTCTGAGTGGAACCGGATTTTTTTTGATTCATGTAGGGGGCCTTATTTCTGCAGACCAATGGCAGAACTGTATAAAGACTACTTTCAGGTGGTACCTTACCTCAACTAAGACTTCTCACTTCTCAGCAGATAATACCAGATACTGTTATAGGGGATGTGGAGGACATGGCGCTTACATACATATGTGGTGGGAATGCCCCAAAGTCAGAGAGTTCTGGGATAGGCTGGCAGGCTTAATTAGTAAACTACATGAAACTTTTTCCTTCATGGCTACACAGACTTTACTGAATCAGCATGTTTTGCGATACAACTCAGCAATTAACACACTCATTAAAATTGTATGTACAGCCACGAGATCTTGCATTGCGAGACATTGGAAAGAGGGGGTACCTACCTGGCAAGAAGTCTTAGACAAAATTGATCACATATACTATATGTGAGATAGTCAAGTGTATGTGTAATATGGCGCATTATGAAGATGTTATCCTTGTCTTTTTCTGTGTATGTGACATATTATATATATATATATTATATTAATAACAATATAATATAATTAATAATAAAAACCATTTCAACATAAGGTTACGAAAGGAAACGAAAATTACTTTGACGTCCTTTAACTCTGTTCTTCTGTCTTGTGGTAGAAAAGACCCTTTTCCACCCGTAACATCAGAAATTATTTCTGCCAGGCCAGGTCCAAACAAGGTTTTACCCTTTGTAAGGAAGCGCCAGAAGCTTGGACTTAGAGGTAACATCAGCTGAACACGATTTTAACCACAAAGCCCTGCGGGCTAAGACAGTGAAGCCAGACATCTTGGCTCCCAGTCTAATAATTTGCATGTTAGCATCAGAAATAAAGGAATTGGCTAGTTTGATAAGCCTTAATCCTATCTTGGGTCTCCTCTAACAAAGTCTCTACTAAAATTGATTCAGACAAGGCATTGCACCAATAAGATGCAGCAACTGTGGTAATATAAACTGCAGGTTGCCATTGAAGACCCTGATGAACATACAGCTTTTTCAAATAAGCCTCCAGCTTCTTGTCCATGGGATCCTTAAAGGAGCAGCTATCCTCTAAAGAGATCGTAGTTCTCTTAGCCAGTGTATAAATAGCCCCTTCTACTTTAGGCACCGTGCACCATGAATCTTTAATGGAGTTAGCAACAGAAAACATCTTTTTAAAAACAATAGATGAGGAGAAAGGAATCCCTGGCTTCTCCCATTCCTGTGAAATAATCTCTGTCACACGGTCTGGAACAGAAAACACTTCCACAGAGGAAGGAACATCATAGAATTTATAAAGTTTACTAGATTTCTTAGGGTTGACAACGACAGAAGAATTGAGTCGTCCAAAGTAGCCAATGCCTCCTTTAGTAGTACACAAAGGTGTTAAAGCTTAAATCGGAAGTTTACTTCTTCAGCATCAGACAAGGTATTATACTGTCCGAATCTGAGATTTCACCCTCAGAGGCTACGGAGGTATCCCCCTCATCAAACTTATGAGAGAGAGTAACCTGCGTAGCCGCAGATGGAGCAGACACCTTACAATCTGAATTTTTTTTAGATTTCCTCTTGCGCTTCCCCAACAAGGGAAAAGCAGATAAAGCCGCTGATACCGCAGAGGATACTTGAGCAGCAAAATCTGATCGCAAATCAACTCCTCCAGGAGGCTGAGAGGAACTGCAGGGCACTGTATGTGACGACATAGAAGCTTGGGACGTTAGAAGAGAAAGCTGTGGCATTGCCTGAACAGCATCATCCTGAGAGACATTAGGCTCAGAAAAAATAAGTTTATCTTTATATTTCAATGTCTTTTTTAAACATGATGAACAAAATTGCATAGGTAACACAACTTGGGCTTCAAGACACAATAAACATTTGTCCATAGGAACAGACTCCTGCTCCATGACTATAGCTTAAGGGATTCCCAGAGATAATGAAATGACAAGATAATTTTTAAATTTTTTACTTTGACACTGTCACTTTAATTTTATTCAGAGAAAATTAGCGCTCAAAAACATACTCCTCAAATAGGACAAAACATTTTTTCAAAGAAAAAACATAAATTATGCTTACCTGATAATTTCATTTCCATTTGTGGGAGGAGAGTCCACTGCTTCATTCATTACTTGTGGGAACAAATACCCAAGCTCTAGAGGACACTGAATTAAAAAAACAGGGGGGTAAAAGGAGGTGGACCCTACACTGAGGGCACCACAGCCTGCAGAACTTTTCTCCCAAAAGCTGCTTCCACCGAAGCAAAAACATCAAATTTGTAAAACTTTGCAAAAGTATGTAAAGAAGACCAAGTTGCCGCCTAACAAATATGCTCCATTGAAGCCTTAAAGTTCTTAAAGGCCAAGAAGAGGCCACAGCCCTAGTTGAGTGAGCCATGATCCTCTGAGAAGGCTTATGTCCCGCTGTCTCATAGGCCAGACTGATAATGCTCCTCAACCAAAAAGACAGTGAAGTGGAATAGGCCCTCTGCCCCCTACGCTTCACTGAATACTCAACAAATAAAGACAGTCTGTCTAAACTCCTTCGTAGCCTGAAGATAAAACTTAAAGGCCCGAACAACATCCAAATTATGAAGCAACCTTTCCTTTGACGAAGGGTTAGGACACAAGAAAGGAACTACTATTTCCTTATTGATGTTGCTATTCAACACAACCTTGGGAAGAAACCCCAATCGAGTGCGAAGAACAGCCTAATCAGCGTGAAAAACCAGATAAAGGAGGCTCACATTGCAACTGGCCTGAGAGAGAGTATCAATCACTCTCTCTGAAAATCCTTTCTTGGCTAAGACTAGGCGTTCATACATCACGCAGTCAGCCTCAGAGAATCGAAATTTTGGTGAAGAAATGGCCCCTGAACCAGCAGGTCTCTGCGACAGGGTAACCTCCATGGAGGAGATGATGACATCCCCACCAGATCTGCAAACCACGTCCTCCGCGGCCACGACGGAGCAATCAGAATAGCCGAAGCTTGCTCCTGCTTGATACGGGCCACTACACGAGGTAGAAGAGGAAATGTGTAAAGTAGGTTGAACTCCCAGGGCATCTATCAGCTCTGCCTGGGAAAACCTGGATCGCAACCCGTATCTCGGTAGCTTGAAGTTGAGTCTGGATGCCATGAGGTCTATCTCCGGCGTCCCCCATCTGTTGCAGATCTCGAACACCTCGGGATGGAGAGACCTTTCCCCTGGATGAAATGATTGTCTGCTGAGAAAATCTGCTTCCCAGTTGTCCACACCCGGAATGTGGATGGCTGAGAACGAACAATTGTGTTTCTCTGCCCATTCCAGAATCCGAGATACTTCCCTCATGGCTAGGGAGCTTCTCGTCCCCCCCTAATGGTTTATGTAAGCCACTGAGGTAATATTGTCTGACTGGAACCTGATGAATCGGGACGACCCCAGTAGGGGTCAAGCCTTCAGAGTGTTGAATATTGCTCGGAGTTCCAGAATGTTTATCGGTAGAATCGACTCTTCTCGGGTCCACCTGCCCTGTGTCTTTCTGGCATCCCAAACAGCTCCCCATCCTGATAAACTTGCGTCCGTGGTCACAATCTACCATGGCTGTCTCAGAAAGGATGTCCCCTGGTACAGTTGTCCTGGACTGACCCACAAAGAGAGGGATTCCCTTGTTCGTGTGTCCAGGGATATCTGTTGGGATAGATCTGAGTGATCGCCGTTCTACTGTATCAACATGCACAACTGAAGAGGCCTGAGATAGAGCCTGGCGTAAGGAATGACATCTATGCTGGATACCATGAGTCCGATCACCTCCATACACCTGGCCACAGATGTCCTTGAGGAGGCTTGAAGGGCAAGACAGCTGGACGCAATCTTGCAACGTCTCTGGTCTGTCAAGAATATCTTCATGGATAAGGAATCTATTATCGTACCCAGGAATTCCACTCTGCTGCTGGGAACCAGTGAAGTCTTTCCCTCGTTTACCTTCCATCCATGGGATCGAAGAAGGAGACGAGCCCTCGAGTGTTCCTCCGCAAGACTGCAGGACGGAGCCTGGTCTAGGATATAGTCCAGATAAGGAGCCACTGCAATACCTCTGGCTCTCACCACCGCGAGTAGTGCACCCAGGACCTTCGTAAAGACTCTTGGGGCATTCGCCAGACTAAACTGTAAGGCCAGAAACTGGAAGTGTTGGTCCAGAAAAGCGAATCTTAGGAATCTGAAGTGTTCCCTCTGGATTGGCATGTGAAGGTAAGCATCCTTCAAATCTATTGTTGTCATGAATTATCCCTCTTGAACTAGGGACAGAATCGACCTGATCATCCCCATTTTGAACGATAGGATTGACAGAAACTTGTTTAGGCACTTTAGGTCCAGAATTGGGCGGAACGTGTCCTTCTTTGGGACCATGAAAAGGTTTGAATAATACCCTAGCCGTCTTTCTGCACTATGAGGCGCTTTCTTTCTGTTCTTATGTTGTAGATGCACTGAATCACCATCGGTCACAAGAAAAGCTGCCTCCACCTTGTTCAAAAACAGCACACACAAAAAAGACTTTTTGACATCGACTTATTTTGTGATTATTTTTATATTGTATGTATTAATATTTCTTATTTCTCATTATTTCTATTTCTTAATATTTATTATATTTTGTTCATTGTCACTTTGTTTCCATTTTGAAATGTATTTGCTTTTTTATTTCACGCCATTAGTGTTTTAAAATTTGAAGTCTAATTGCACAGTCACACCTATCCTTCCTTGTTTTATTTTTTAAGTATTTCATAGGCTCTTTCCACTGCGCCCCCTATCTTTTATGTTCTTTAACATAATTTTGTAAAAATCCTAGGAAGCCGTCTCTCTTCTCTGGACTTGATTATAGGTTTGACAGGAGGAATCTGCCTCTGGGCGGATGAGTCTTGAATCCTATCCTGTAACCCTGTGCTATGACCTCCAGAACCCAAGGGTTCTGAACGTCTCTTATCCAGGCCTCCGCAAACAGATATAGTCTGCCCCCTACGCGATCCAGAGACGGATCGGGGGGCTGCCCCAACATGCCGATTTTGTCTCAGCGGGCTTATTGTTCTGCTTGGTCTTGTTCTAAGAGTTAGCTGGTTTCCAAGATCCCTTGGTCTGCTCTGTTTTCACGGCAGGCTGTGGGCGTCGAGACTTGTCTGCACGAAAGGGACGAAAAGTAGGCTCCTTAGGTTTATTCTTCTTATCCTGCGGCAGGAAAGCACCCTTGCCACCTGTGACCGTCGATATGATAGAGTCCAGGCCTGAACCAAAGAGAATCTTTCCCTTAAATGGGAGGGAAAGTAATCTAGACTTGGAAGTCATGTCAGCTGACCACGACTTTAACCACATAGCCCTACGGGCTAAAACTGAAAAACCTGACGTCTTATCATTTATGCGAATAATCTGCATATTTGCATTAAAAATAAACAAATGATCTACCCTTAAGGCCTTAATTCGTCCCTGTATCTCCTCAAGGGGAGTCTTCACCTCGACCATGGCAAACAGAGTGTCACACCAATAGGTAGCCGCTCAAGGTACGGCAGCGACTGCAGCTGCCGTTTGAAACATGAACCCTGTGAAACATCTTTGTCAACATGGACTCCAATTTTTTATCCATTGGTTCCTTGAACAAAGAACTATCTTCAAAGGGAATAGTCGTTCGCTTAGCAAGCGTGGAGATAGTGCCATCCACCTTAGGAATGGCCCCTCACAGCTCAAGCTGCGAGTCCGGAACGGGGAATAGCTTTTTAAAAGAAGTGGAAGGAGAAAAAGATGAAGCAAGTTTCTCCCATTCATTATTAATAATATTAGCCATTTTAATGGGGACCGGGAAAGTCTGTGGCACTACCCTGTCCATGTAAACCCTATCTAGCTTAGAGAACAAAGGTTCCTCCGGTAGTTTCGGTTCCGGAACCTCCAATGTAGCAAGCACCTCTTTAAGCAGAAAGCGCAAATGCTCCAGTTTATATTTAAAATCTGGCTCCTCCGCAGACGGAGGCCTAGAAAACGCTGAATCCGACCCAGAGGAAATGTCCTCCGAAGAGTTGGAATCGTCTTCATCAGCAGATAATCTGTCAAAGACATCCAGCGGAGTAGATGACCCCTGGGACGGATAGCTATGTTTCACCTTTCGCTTGTGCTTAACAGAGCGTTGTAAGGCATTGAAGGCTGCAGAAACCGCTGTTTGTCACTGATCAGCGAAATCTGGCGGCCAAAGGGCCCTTCCTGCAGGAGGATTAGTAGTGCCCTGGTGAGCTGCATGTGCAATCGGAGATTAATGTAGGGAACGCACCTCACAGGACGGAGAACCCTCAGAGGTGGACAGCTCAGTTGTACTAAATCTCTTATTCTTATTAGATATAGCAATTTTATCAAAGCATGTGGAACAAAGTTGAGCAGGTGGATCAACCGGACACAGTTATTAGTTTTAATTAGAGAGGGAGTACCCGCAAACATATCAGAGTCCTCCATAGCTTGCGCCTTTATTGCGGACTAGATAAATATTAAATGGCACCTTTATATCCCAATGGCCGGGGCACTCACCACCTCCTATGACCCGGACCACAGACAAAACGCTTCGTCTCCTACACCGCCGGTTAAGAAGAGGAAGTTAAAGAGGCCACACTCGGTCACATAGAGTGCCATGCAGGAACGCCCCTGCACTAAAGAGAAAAAGCGCCAAAAAAGGGACTGCACAGATCTCTCAATAAGAAAACTGTTCGCACACTGACAGAGCCTCATCTCACACATGTCACAGCATTAGCACAATAAACAATATCATGTACAAATCCCCCCTGTTCAATAACCCCCTTACCGAGGGTATTACCCTTGATTCTATACAGATAAAAGGAGACACACTGTGACCCTGTCTTCTTACGTTATCATATGTGTAAAAATGAAACGATCTTACCAGAATCTATGCCGTGGAACAGAAATACAGCCTTTCAAGTGTGACAGGGTAGTAGCATCGCTCCTGATATGGACTTGAGAGCAGAAAGCAGGCAGCGAAACTCATCAATGCTGATTGTTTATGGAGCTGTTAATCTGAGTCGGGATAGTTTCACAGAAAGACTCTCCTTGCATCTCCTGACTCTAACATTCATCCATGCTCTCACTGAGAGGCTGACAGGACTACTTAAAACACTCCATAAGAGACTCCTCAGAATCTTCCGACACTTCTCTGTTAACCTCCTGTGACAAAAGGCAAAGAATGACTGGGGGATGAGGGGAGTGGGGGAGGTACTTAAGCCTTTGGCTGGGGTGTCTTTGCCTCCTCCTGGTGGCCAGGTTCTTAATTCCCCACAAGTAATGAATGAAGCAGTGGACTCTCCTCCCATTAAATGGAAATCTAGTGCACAATGTCCGGTTAAGCATAGCTCCACCTTATACTGCGTATATAAATGTTATCACCACTTAAGTATTTGAGGTCCAAGAGTGGCCTCCTGAGTCTCTCTTAGAGGGTTTATAAGTAGGCTGGCATCTTTTAATGATGAGCACTGCATTTACCTCTTGAACTTTAAAATGTAACGCTGAATGGTCTGAGATTAGTGTCAATTTTTATGTTAGTTAATGAGGAGTACCTATTGCCTTTGAACTGTATTGTAGTCATTTCTTTTCTTCTTTCTGTTTGCTTATTGTATATTCTCTGTATGCCTGAACTCAAACCTCAATAAAAAAAGGTTCTTTTATTTTATGAATACATACCCAATGCTATGTGAATTTGCCAATATATATTGTACTTTTTATGCTTCATTTATGAGTTTGAAGAACTTTGTTTTTTCTTAGTAACAACTGCAGATGGTATGAAGCTAACATAGTTTGCTGCTATAAAAGCAATGCACTGTCTTTAAACTTCAATTATTATACATTTCTAGCTACTATAGAATTTCAAGAACTAATTTGGTTTATTTCTCTTGGGACAGGAAACAAAATTAACAGTGCACAATATAAAATAGAAGTTACTAGACCATCACACGTTAATTACTTTCACAAACCATATATAATGTAGCAAAGATCAAGTTTCTCCTTAATGAAAGAACAGAGGTCAAACTGCATTTGCATTGTACAAATCTACAGATATTTTATTTCACAAATTTGTCTACTGGTAAACGAGATAGTTATGGTTTAGAATACAGTATTTGCTTTCTAGCCTTCCCTTTAAATCATCATACCAATATTAGCTTCTTTTTTTCTTCTTGTATTGTCAGTTATCTCACAATGTAAAGACCACAACCTAGAAATGTATGATTTTTAATTCTTTAAAATAATTCTAATTGCTTCACCATATGGTTTACTTAAAAGCCATTCACAAGTGACTGCTCATTTGTTCACATAGGAGTAGGAGTTAAAAATATCAAAGCCTCCTGTTAGTAACTGGCTTTTTTGGCAATGTTTTACAGATATGTGACCCTATACCAAATGCTTTAAAATGGACAATGTACAATAAAAATTACTTTTCATGTTTTTATTGCTAGTAGTCTGATTATAACAATGTGTTTGCTGACAGTGACAGTCTTGTTGCAGGGAGCTGGGGGGGGGGGGTTTATAAACTTTGGTGACTTTTTTGTTATGCTCAAAAAACAAATCATGTGTGGGATCTTTGCAAGTTATATACAGAAAGAGAAGTGCTCTACTAGGAACGAACAACAGCGTAGCAGCAAAAGCAAGTTACCACCTGGGAGCAGCTTCTTTTAGCCAAAGTGTGCTTTTCACAGAGAAGAATTTTCCTGACATGTATCAGTCTTCTCTGTGAAATGCACAATTGGGCTAAAAGAAGCTGCTCCCAGTTGGTAACCGGCCATAAAACAAGCCACTGAACTGCTGTTCATTCCTGTCAGATTGCTTCTCTTTCTGTATGTATTTGTAGTATGACCCTGGGGAAAGTCTCCCTAAGGGTGATGGGGAAACCAGACGTGGCCTCCTTGCCCAATGTGTCTAGACTCTAGAGGGATACGAACAGCTGTACCTCACTGATGAGGGTCAAAGGAGGCTGAAATGATCATCCGGGGTTACCATTTACCTTCTTCAGAGGAGAATTGCCTGGTATTTTGGGCTCGACTGACTTTGTTAGACAGGGTCAGACTGATATACTCCAGGAAAGTTCTCTTCTGTGAAAAGTACAACTAGGCTAAAAGAAACTACTCCCAGGGGGTAACCAGGGCATAGAACAAGCCACTGAGCTGTTGCTTGTTCCTGGCAGACTGCTTCTCTTTCTGTATTTATAAATACACCAAGTTATGAAAGTATTAATAGAGGGTGTATGGTCAATATGTGTAGACATAAGATTTTTGGTTCTGCCTTTATTATTATCTTTATACATTAAATGTGTCAAGTAAGGAACTTTGAGAGCAAAAAACCATGCGAGTCTCCAGGCACTATAAAGTTCTAAAGGTGCATATTTATTGGAAACCAAAATAGAAAAAAGTGAATAAAAACAAAATAAACATAAAATGATAATGCTGGGCTGTCTTACGCGTTTCGGCTACATACTAGCAGGATTGGAATTTACTTCCCAATCCGATACTAATCAGACCACATATCTAGAGTTAACCTTAACAGGTGATGTTGAAAAGGGTCAGGTAGTAACCAATCTTTATCGCAAACCTATTTCATGTAATAAAATTCTCCATGCTAATAGTAACCACCCCAGACATACTGGTTTTGGGATAGCAAAGGGTCAGTTTATACGCCTGAAGCGTAATTGTACAAACGAAAGTGATTTTGAAACTAATAGTAAAATATTGACCACCCAACTCCTAGAAAGGGGATACCATAAGAAAGTTGTCAATAGGGCCCTTTTAGAAGTAAAGCGTATTGACAGGTCAACGATGTTGTCAACACGTTATAACTCTGCCAGGAGCAACACTTTTGATAAATCAAAACCTCTTTTTACAACAACTTACAGCCCTCAATATGGGGAAATTTGTTCTATCATCACTAAACATTTATCTATACTCACGGCAGAGGATAGCCTTAATGACTATGTGCAATCTGGGTGTAACTTTGTAGCTAGGAGGGGATGCACTCTAGGGAATATGCTATCACCAAGCATGCTAAAGAAAAAGCCAAGTACAAGTAGTTGGTTGCACGTTAAGGGGCATTATAAATGCCATTTTAATAAGTGCATAGCCTGTAGCTGCACCCGTGTAACAAAGAGTTTTCAGTCTATGATCACACAGAGAGTTTACTCCTTAAAGAACTGTACCAATTGCCGCACTAGCAATGTCATCTATCTGGTGGATTGTACATCCTGTAAAAAACAGTACGTAGGTTGCTCCACCAGGGAGGCACGAACACGAATTCGTGAGCACCTCAATAATATTGAAAATGGGATTGAATGCTCAGATTTAGCACGTCATTTTATCATTAAACATGATAAAAATATTAACAGTTTTCAATGGCAGATTATTGAGCAAGTTAGGTACCCAGATAGAGGAGGTGACATATCCAGTAGGCTCCTTTATCAGGAGGCATACTGGATTTTTCAACTCAGAACAAGGAGACCAGCAGGCTTTAACATCGAAGGCGATGTCATTAACTTCTGGCAAAAAAATCGATAGAATTGATTTGTATTTGACAACCACTTGTATTATGTTGTCTTCACTTCAATCCGATTTAGTTTTAGTTTTGACTTTACTCAACTGACAAATATTAATACATTCACTTATAATCAACTGCATGATTTGGCTACACATATAGGTATTAGTATGATAACTTATGAGAGACTCTGACACTACATTTTGATAGTTATTTAGTTTTTCATTACTATTGTTACATTTAACTTACTTTTTATACATATACAATTTCATAGAGCTATGCCAGTATGTGTAGGTTATATGTTTTACTTTAGCTAGCAGACCTTATTGTTATCGAGACTATGGCAACCGATGCTGCAATATTAAAGGGCTAATAAATTAGCATTTTCATTTAAGCATTGCAAACCAATGCTATAGCTTACAATAACATGTCCCTTTGGTTATGCGGCTTTGATTCCCCTATGCTCCCAATGTTAATATTTTACATTTTAAATAGGTGTTTTCATAAATGTATCTTTTTTTTTCTTTTCTGGTATTTTTTACTTTTTCCATTTTTTCCCCTCATGTAATATGTGCAATGCAAAGTATAGAATCTATCCTGATTACATGTCTGTTATTTACACTTTTGGATCTCAGTTCACACTGGAATGTTTTATTGTTAATTATGCTCAGCTGGGGCTCTGTTCTTTCAGTCACAGGGGCTATTTAAGCTCAGTGCCTGTCTTTACAAAGTGTGTCTATGAATAAGGCTAGTATGTAGCCGAAACGCGTAAGACAGCCCAGCATTATCATTTTATGTTTATTTTGTTTTTATTCACTTTTTTCTATTTTGGTTTCCAATAAATATGCACCTTTAGAACTTTATAGTGCCTGGAGACTCGCATGGTTTTTTGCTCTCATTTGTTGTTTGGATACATTGTTACCACGCTAGAATCTCGGCACTCAGGTGAACAACAGGTGTATGGGGCTACGTTCGAGTAGTAGGGAATCCTATTGGTGCAGGAGACGATTCGCGTCACGGACCGGAAGCACCTGACAACGCTCAGCCACAGCGTGCAAACCTAACAGCACTATGGAGGCTGCAGAACGGTATGCATACACGGATGATAAGTGGAGCACCGGACAATGACCTCTACGAGTGAGGAATCAGAGGTGCAGTGAGGAATCAGAGGCGGGTTTCTTCTAAGGCTCCCGGAGACAGGCTCAAGTAGCAAACGTGGTGAGTTATACACCACCCCGGTGTTTAAGCCGCATTTTGTTATATATATACTCACCTGCCTACACAGCTTATTCTGCTTCATCCATAACTCCATACCCTTTTTGCATTGTTTGCACGGAAAACATACAGCTTATACAGCCTGGACAGGATTTATTTCCCTCCCCATACACCATATACACCTTGAGCTGCACTAGGAAGAATTTTCTCTTTGAATATACATATTGACTTTTTTTCTTCCGTGAGCCCGGTGATAGTATTACTGTTTATACTAACATTACAGTAACATCTGCTATTGGACTTTTGTTATTTTTATTTTTATATCAACCGAATTTAATCATAAAGAGTCCACCATTTTTTGCATATCATGGAAACCACAGATTTATTTTCACTGAGATCTTTAACAGACATGGACATGGAAAGACTATCTTTGGACGATACTTTCATTAAACAAACTGAATCTTTATCTATAAGTGACATTTTTCAACTATTGGAAAAGACTCTCTCACAGGAGTATAGGATCTGGTGGGATAAGCGTGCCCTAGAGAAATATCTGCAAATGAATCTCATACCAAGGGGACTGAGACTCAATAAATACCCCTCTTTTCATGTCGATGACCAAGATTTCATTAAAGACTGGAATATTATATTGAGTGAATGTTCCAACAGATTGATGGGCTTAATTATAAAATACAAAGAGTCCCAGTTAAAAAAGATTAGGGAGGATCTAGTAAATATCCAGAAGGATCTCAACATCTTTATAAATCACCCTAAATACTCACAGTTCGATCAAATACTACAAGAAACCATAAAAAAATTTAGAAATAATTTAGATAACTTTAAACTTAGAAAGTACAATAGAGATTACGCAGATCACACTAACAATAGGGTATATAATTGGCATCTACGCTCACAGCTTTCAAACATTAGACACAGGAGGTCTAGGTCCACCTCTAGATCCATACACTCTACCAGCAAAGAGAGATCTGACAAGAAAGTCACCTTTTCTGATAACGATACGTCTGAGGATGACCGCTCAGACAATGAAAGTAGATTTGATTTGAGTGGTCCCTCAGATGATGAAATTCAAGTATTACGTCCAATTATCAAAAATGCAAGACCAGATCCCATTGTCACAAGAAACACCCATAAGAGGGGTAATATTACCCCAACGATTCCAATTAACAATCAGAGAAATATGGATTTTCTTAGTGACAATGTAGCGGATCCCAGACCCACTGCCACCTCAGTACCCACTGTTAATTCAGCTGATACACAGGTTTTTCAAAGTGCCATCAGAGGCACCGAAGGAGGAGGGGCAAGAGGAAGAGGGGCAAGAGGCGGAAGGGGATGCCACAGGGGCAGGGGAAGATGGAACAAGTATACCCTTTGAAAATCATTAACTTATCATCCACTAGATTGACTGATGGGGAAATAGAGGTACTTAGCCTGGGTTTAGGTTATGTTCCCACTAAAAAGTTTAATCTTTTCGATACTATTGTCGATGTTAATAGACTAATCAGAAGTTTAACATTGAAAAAGTTTTTTTGGGACAAACAACCAGATAATGCCTCTGTACCCCCCTCAGACACATCACTATACTCTACTCATGAACACATTTATGACATAGTAGATTTCCATAAAGTATGTGATGTACTTAGTCTGCAGGATTTAAGTGCTGAGACACACATGGACTCACAGACTTTAAAATCATCACATATTGGCTACAAACCGAAATCAGTGTTCTACCCCACTCGTGAAAGGGGACCTTTTTTAGAAGCCTTTCACAAAAGGGTAGAACAAGATTTGATTGCACTCCATAATAATCCAAAACATACTTATCCTAATCTAACTCCAACACAGAAAGAGGCCTTGGACAAATTAAAATCTAGACAAGATATTACCATCAAAGACTCAGATAAGGGAGGTAGTATAGTGGTTTTGGATAGATTATACTATATAGAGGAGGCACACAGGCAATTATATGATAAGGATGTCTATCGAGTCTTACCCTCTGATCCCACAGAATTGTTTAAAGCTAAGTTATGGAGTCTCTTGGATGACGGCCTGGAGGATGGAGTCATAGACCAAGATACATTGAACTTTTTATATGTTTCCAATCCAGTTGTACCTATATTTCACCACCTCCCTAAGGTGCATAAATCCCTGGAGGTGGTGAAAGGGAGACCTATAGTCTCGGGTATTGGATCTTTATTTGAACAGTTATCCAGTTGGATTGACTCCCTCCTCCAGCCCGTTGTCCTACAGATCCCTTCCTATTTACGTGACACCAAGCATCTTCTTAAATGTCTTGAACAGGTGGCTTGGAATGGGGATTGTTCTTGGCTGACAATTGACGTGGTTGGTTTGTACTCAGCCATCCCACATGACCAAGGACTTGTGGCAGTAAGATCTCTTTTAGATCAACTGAGTGGTTATGATGATACTCTTAAAGAATTCATAATCAAAGCATTAGATTTTCTTTTACATCACAATTATTTTAAATTTGAGAATGAGTATTTCCTCCAGAGACGTGGGATCGCCATGGGTGCTAAATTTGCACCATCATATGCAAACATTTTTATGGCTTGGTGGGAGCGGTCCCACGTCTATGGAGAGGAAAACCCATATCGTAACTACATCAGCACCTATAAAAGATACATTGATGATCTTTTGATTATCTGGACTGGCACAGAGGAACAGAAGTCTCAATTTGTGTCCTTCATCAATCAGAATGAAGCAGGATTGGAATTTACTTCCCAATCCGATACTAATCAGACCACATATCTAGATTTAACCTTAACAGGTGATGTTGAAAAGGGTCAGGTAGTAACCAATCTTTATCGAAAACCTATTTCATGTAATAAAATTCTCCATGCTAATAGTAACCACCCCAGACATACTGGTTTTGGGATAGCAAAGGGTCAGTTTATACGCCTGAAGCGTAATTGTACAAACGAAAGTGATTTTGAAATTAATAGTAAAATATTGACCACCCAACTCCTAGAAAGGGGATACCATAAGAAAGTTGTCAATAGGGCCCTTTTAGAAGTAAAGCGTATTGACAGGTCAACGATGTTGTCAACACGTTATAACTCTGCCAGGAGCAACACTTTTGATAAATCAAAACCTCTTTTTACAACAACTTACAGCCCTCAATATGGGGAAATTTGTTCTATCATCACTAAACATTTATCTATACTCACGGCAGAGGATAGCCTTAATGACTATGTGCAATCTGGGTGTAACTTTGTAGCTAGGAGGGGATGCACTCTAGGGAATATGCTATCACCAAGCATGCTAAAGAAAAAGCCAAGTACAAGTAGTTGGTTGCACGTTAAGGGGCATTATAAATGCCATTTTAATAAGTGCATAGCCTGTAGCTGCACCCGTGTAACAAAGAGTTTTCAGTCTATGATCACACAGAGAGTTTACTCCTTAAAGAACTGTACCAATTGCCACACTAGCAATGTCATCTATCTGGTGGATTGTACATCCTGTAAAAAACAGTACGTAGGTTGCTCCACCAGGGAGGCACGAACACGAATTCGTGAGCACCTCAATAATATTGAAAATGGGATTGAATGCTCAGATTTAGCACGTCATTTTATCATTAAACATGATAAAAATATTAACAGTTTTCAATGGCAGATTATTGAGCAAGTTAGGTACCCAGATAGAGGAGGTGACATATCCAGTAGGCTCCTTTATCAGGAGGCATACTGGATTTTTCAACTCAGAACAAGGAGACCAGCAGGCTTTAACATCGAAGGCGATGTCATTAACTTCTGGCAAAAAAATCGATAGAATTGATTTGTATTTGACAACCACTTGTATTATGTTGTCTTCACTTCAATCCGATTTAGTTTTAGTTTTGACTTTACTCAACTGACAAATATTAATACATTCACTTATAATCAACTGCATGATTTGGCTACACATATAGGTATTAGTATGATAACTTATGAGAGACTCTGACACTACATTTTGATAGTTATTTAGTTTTTCATTACTATTGTTACATTTAACTTACTTTTTATACATATACAATTTCATAGAGCTATGCCAGTATGTGTAGGTTATATGTTTTACTTTAGCTAGCAGACCTTATTGTTATCGAGACTATGGCAACCGATGCTGCAATATTAAAGGGCTAATAAATTAGCATTTTCATTTAAGCATTGCAAACCAATGCTATAGCTTACAATAACATGTCCCTTTGGTTATGCGGCTTTGATTCCCCTATGCTCCCAATGTTAATATTTTACATTTTAAATAGGTGTTTTCATAAATGTATCTTTTTTTTCTTTTCTGGTATTTTTTACTTTTTCCATTTTTTCCCCTCATGTAATATGTGCGATGCAAAGTATAGAATCTATCCTGATTACATGTCTGTTATTTACACTTTTGTATCTCAGTTCACACTGGAATGTTTTATTGTTAATTATGCTCAGCTGGGGCTCTGTCCTTTCAGTCACAGGGGCTATTTAAGCTCAGTGCCTGTCTTTACAAAGTGTGTCTATGAATAAGGCTAGTATGTAGCCGAAACGCGTAAGACAGCCCAGCATTATCATTTTATGTTTATTTTGTTTTTATTCACTTTTTTCTATTTTGGTTTCCAATAAATATGCACCTTTAGAACTTTATAGTGCCTGGAGACTCGCATGGTTTTTTGCTCTCATTTGTTGTTTGGATACATTGTTACCACGCTAGAATCTCGGCACTCAGGTGAACAACAGGTGTATGGGGCTACGTTCGAGTAGTAGGGAATCCTATTGGTGCAGGAGACGATTCGCGTCACGGACCGGAAGAACCTGACAGCGCTCAACCACAGCGTGCAAACCTAACAGCACTACGGAGGCTGCAGAACGGTATGCATACACGGATGATAAGTGGAGCACCGGACAATGACCTCTACGAGTGAGGAATCAGAGGTGCAGTGAGGAATCAGAGGCGGGTTTCTTCTAAGGCTCCCGGAGACAGGCTCAAGTAGCAAACGTGGTGAGTTATACACCACCCCGGTGTTTAAGCCGCATTTTGTTATATATATACTTACCTGCCTACACCGCTTATTCTGCTTCATCCATAACTCCATACTCTTTTTGCATTGTTTGCACGGAAAACATACAGCTTATACAGCCTGGACAGGATTTATTTCCCTCCCCATACACCATATACACCTTGAGCTGCACTAGGAAGAATTTTCTCTTTGAATATACAAGTAAGGAACTTTATCAGCATCCATAGCCAAACACAAATTTGCAGGTGAATGGTACATGTACGCGTGCCCTATTAGTTTGCTTGTATGATCTGGTCAGCTGAGGGACAAGTGGGCAATCTAGCATTGCCTCAATACAGGGAACTTCAAGGTACATGTTTTCAAAACCTGTACATTGCATTCATGTAGCATCCTCAGGGCATCTGATTAGTTGTTGCACTCTGTTCTGTATACTTGCTGTTAATAATAGAGTACACTGTCCCTTTAAATTTGGAAGTTATCGCATCATTTATCCAGTGAATACAGGGTGTAATTTTAGGCAATAGTTGTGGAAGTCTCAATAAAATAATGTGAATAATAATTTACTGTAAATGTATGTGAACTTTAGCAGTAGGGAAATAAGTCAGAAAATGGTGGGTAGGGTTTCTACACCTGTTGCTTGTAGAAAGGAGGTTACCTTTGAGTACATAGGTAGCAGTAGGAATCACCCTTATCCCAATACCTTTAGTGAATGCTACTGTTCACAGAATATAGAAACACATACATATGCACATACTTTGGAATAAACAAGTTTAAAATGTAAATAAGGGAGTTAAATGTGTGAATAAGACTCTCACCAAGGAGATGATTATTCATACTTTTTCTGTGTATGGTTTAAATTGGTGTGTCTCTAATAAGGATAAAGTTTCAAATAAATAGTATATAGCACCTACATTTGTTGTAATGTTAACCAACAAGTCTGTACACAATTTGGACTAGACTACAAGTTGATCGCAAAATATTGCTTCTGCAATTCTCAACTTAGTAATACCAGCGTACACAAATGTGTGCTGGTATTACAAGTGAGGTTGCGTTTGCATTGCATGGAAGCATTGCGCTTGCGAGAGCACGCTTCCATAGGCTCCAATGGGAGCTCCTTTCTCATGCCTTGAGACACGGCATTAGAACTAGCTCTGGGTAAGTTGTGTAGCGATGGGCAGCAAATATAAATATATATGTACAGGGAGTGCAGAATTATTAGGCAAGTTGTATTTTTGAGGATTAATTTTATTATTGAACAACAACCATGGTCTCAATGAACCCAAAAAACTCATTAATATCAAAGCTGAATAGTTTTGGAAGTAGTTTTTAGTTTGTTTTTAGTTTTAGCTATTTTAGGGGGATATCTGTGTGTGCAGGTGACTATTACTGTGCATAATTATTAGGCAACTTAACAAAAAACAAATATATACCCATTTCAATTATTTATTTTTACCAGGGAAACCAATATAACATCTCAACATTCACAAATATACATTTCTGACATTCAAAAACAAAACAAAAACAAATCAGTGACCAATATAGCCACCTTTCTTTGCAAGGACACTCAAAAGCCTGCCATCCATGGATTCTGACAGTGTTTTGATCTGCTCACCATCAACATTGCGTGCAGCAGCAACCACAGCCTCCCAGACACTGTTCAGAGAGGTGTACTGTTTTCCCTCCTTTTAATTCTTACATTTGATGATGGACCACAGGTTCTCAATGGGGTTCAGATCAGGTGAACAAGGAGGCCATGTCATTAGATTTTCTTCTTTTATACCCTTTCTTGCTAGCCACGCTGTGGAGTACTTGGACGCGTGTGATGGAGCATTGTCCTGCATGAAAATCATGTTTTTCTTGAAGGATGCAGACTTCTTCCTGTACCACTGCTTGAAGAAGGTGTCTTCCAGAAACTGGCAGTAGGACTGGGAGTTGAGCTTGACTCCATCCTCAACCCGAAAAGGCCCCACAAGCTCATCTTTGATGATACCAGCCCAAACCAGTACTCTACCTCCACCTTGCTAGCGTCTGAGTCGGACTGGAGCTCTCTGCCCTTTACCAATCCAGCCACGGGCCCATCCATCTGGCCCATCAAGACTCACTCTCATTTCATCAGTCCATAAAACCTTAGAAAAATCAGTCTTGAGATATTTCTTGGCCCAGTCTTGACGTTTCAGCTTGTGTGTCTTGTTCAGTGGTGGTCGTCTTTCAGCCTTTCTTACCTTGGCCCTGTCTCTGAGTATTGCACACCGTGTGCTTTTGGGCACTCCAGTGATGTTGCAGCTCTGAAATATGGCCAAACTGGTGGCAAGTGGCATCTTGGCAGCTGCACGCTTGACTTTTCTCAGTTCATGGGCAGTTATTTTGCGCCTTGGTTTTTCCACACGCTTCTTGCGACCCTGTTGACTATTTTGAATGAAACGCTTGATTGTTCGATGATCATGCTTCAGAAGCTTTGCAGTTTTAAGAGTGCTGCATCCCTCTGCAAGATATCTCACTATTTTTTACTTTTCTGAGCCTGTCAAGTCCTTCTTTTGACCCATTTTGCCATAGGAAAGGAAGTTGCCTAATAATTATGCACACTTGATATAGGGTGTTGATGTCATTAGACCACACCCCTTCTCATTACAGAGATGCACATCACCTAATATGCTTAATTGGTAGTAGGCTTTCGAGCCTATACAGCTTGGAGTAAGACAACATGCATAAAGAGGATGATGTGGTCAAAATACTCATTCGCCTAATAATTCTGCACTCCCTGTATATGATTATATACAAATATATTTATGTGTTTATGTGTGTATATATACACATATTAACAGTAGAACAAAAAGGACCTCCATGGATATCAATAAAATATAGCTTTTATTCAAAACTAACCAAACGTTAAAACAGATGAATAATCCAGGGGGACAATCACAAAGTGAAGAGGAGGGTAAGCAACCGGCTTACGTGTTTTGGCCGTACTTGGCCACAATCATAGCCTAATGGTTACTGGACATCTGTGAGTCATTTAAAAATGGGTAAAACAAATTCTAACTGGCTAACACAGAGAACACACCTCTCTCACTTAAAGCACCAATACAAATTGATAGCAAATGAACATGCAAGAGCAAATATATGCATATATACTATAACAACCATGTTATACAAAAACAATTTGAAAGTAAACATGTAAATTCTTTATCAAACAGACCATCATGAGAATAACAATATGCGCCGTACATTATTCAATACAGTAGCAGTATTATAACAAAAGAGTGTAAATTAGTGTACAATGTTCAACCAAAAAGATACATTGGCCTCTAGTTATCAACGTGTCTACTTACCTGCCTTCGCCGGCCCAATATGCCCGCCGCCACCTATATTAAACTTATTAACCCCTAATCTGCCCCCCCCCTACACCGTCGCCACCTATAATACATTTATTAACCCCTATCCTGCCCCCCTACACCGCCGCAACCTATAATACATTTATTAACCCCTATCCTGCCCCCCCACACAACGTCGCCACCTATAATAAACTTATTAACCCCTATTCTGCCCCCCTACACCACTGCAACCTATAATAAACTTATTAACCCCTATCCTGCCCCCCCTACACCGTCGCCACCTATAATAAATTTATTAACCCCTATCCTGCCCCCCCTACACCGCCGCCACTATAATACAATTATTAACCCTTAAACCTAAGTCTAACTCTAACCCTAACACCCCCCTAACTTAAATATTAATTAAATACATATAAATAAATGTAACTCTTATTAAATTAATTATTCCTATTTAAAACTAAGTACTTACCTTTAAAATAAACCCTAAGATAGCTATAATGTAATTAATAATTACATTGTAGCTATTTTAGGATTTATATTTATTTTACAGGTAACTTTGCATTTATTTTAGCTAGTTAGAATAGTTATTAAATAATTATTAACTATTTAATAACTACCTAGCTAAAAGAAATACAAAATTACCTGTAAAATAAATCCTAACCTAAGTTACACTTAAACCTAACACTACACTATCATTAAATTAATTAAATAAATTACCTACAAATAACTACAATTAAATACAATTAAATAAACTAACTAAAGTACAAAAAATAAAAAAAAGCTAAGTTACAAAAAATAAAAAAAATAAGTTACAAACATTTAAAAAATATTACAACAATTTTAAGCTACTTACAGCTAATCTAAGCCCCCTAATAAGATAACAAATCACCCCAAAATAAAAAAATTCCCTACCCTATTCTACATTAAAAAGGTACCAGCTCAATTACCTTACCAGCCCTTAAAAGGGCCTTTTGTGGGGCATGCCCCAAAGAAAACAGCTCTTTTGCCTGTAAAATAAAAATACAACCCCCCCAACATTAAAACCCACCACCCACATACCCCATCTCTAACCCAAACCCCCCTTAAATAAACCTAACACAGGGGGGCCCTGAAGATCATCCTACCTTTAGCCGTCTTCAGCCAGCCGACCACCGATGGAACTGAAGAGGAGATCCGGAGCGGCAGAAGTCATCATCCAAGGGGCGATGAAGAAGTCTTCCATCCGATTGAAGTCATCATCCAGGCGGCGTCTTCAATCTTTATCCATCCGGAGCGCAGCGGAGCCATCTTCAAACGAGCCTACGCGGAGCCATCTTCTTCCACTGACGACTGAACGACGAATGACGGTTCAAGATGGCGTCCCTCGAATTCCGATTGGCTGATAGGATTCTATCAGCCAATCGGAATTAAGGCAGGAAAAACCTGATTGGCTGATCCAATCAGCCAATCAGATTGAAGTTCAATCCGATTGGCTGATCCAATCAGCCAATCAGATTGAACTCGCATTCTATTGGCTGTTCCGATCAGCCAATAGAATTCAAGCTCAATCTGATTGGCTGATTGGATCAGCCAATCAGATTTTTCCTACCTTAATTCCGATTGGCTGATAGAATCCTATCAGCCAATCGGAATTTGAGGGATGCCATCTTGGATGACGTCACTTAAAGGAACCGTCATTCGTTGTTCAGTCGTCGGTGGAAGAAGATGGCTCCGCGTAGGCTCGTCTGAAGATGGCTCCGCTATACTCCGGATGGATGAAGATTGAAGACGCCGCCTGGATGATGACTTCAATCGGATGGAAGACTTCTTCAGCGCCGCCTGGAGGATGACTTCAATCGGATGGAAGACTTCTTCAGCGCCCCTTGGATGATGACTTCTGCCGCTCCGGATCTCCTCTTCGGTTCCATCGGTGATCGGCTGGCTGAAGACGGCTAAAGGTAGGATGATCTTCAGGGGGGTAGTGTTAGGTTTATTTAAGGGGGTTTTGGGTTAGAGTAGGGGTATGTGGGTGGTGGGTTTTAATGTTGGGGGGGGGGTTGTATTTTTATTTTACAGGCAAAAGAGCTGAATTCTTTGGGGCATGCCCCGTAAAAGGCCCTTTTAAGGGCTGGTAAGGTAATTGAGCTGTTAACTTTTTAATGTAGAATAGGGTAGGGAATTTTTTTATTTTGGGGGGATTTGTTATTTTATTAGTGGGCTTAGATTAGGTGTAAGTAGCTTAAAATTGTTGTAATATTTTTGAAATGTTTGTAACTTATTTTTTTATTTTTTGTACTTTAGTTAGTTTATTTAATTGTAGTTATTTGTAGCTAATTTATTTAATTAATTTAATGATAGTGTAGTGTTAGGTTTAATTGTAACTTAGGTTAGGATTTATTTTACAGGTAATTTTGGATTTATTTTAGCTAGGTAGTTATTAAATAGTTAATAACTATTTAATAACTATTCTACCTAGTTAAAATAAATACAAAGTTACCTGTAAAATAAATATAAATCATAAGATAGCTACAATATAATTATTATTTATATTGTAGCTATATTAGGGTTTATTTTAAAGGTAAGTATTTAGTTTTAAATAGGAATAATTTAGTTAATAAGAGTTGTAATATTTAGATTTATTTAATTAATATTTAAGTTAGGGGGGTGTTAGGGTTAGACTTAGGTTTAGGGGTTAATAATTTTATTATAGGTTCGGCGGTGTAGGGGGGGCAGGATAGGGGTTAATAAATGTATTATAGGTGGCGACGGTGTAGGGGGGGCAGATTAGGGGTTAATAAATTTAATATAGTTGGCGGCGGGGTCCGGGAGCGGCGGTTTAGGGGTTAAACAATTTATTATAGTTGTGGCGGTGTCCGGGAGCGGCGGTTTAGGGGTTAATAACTTTATTTAGTTGCGGCGGTGTAAGGGGGGGGACAGATTAGGGGTTAATATGTATAATGTAGCTTGCGGTGGGCTCCGGGAGTGCCGGTTTAGGGGGTAATACATTTAGTTGCGGCGGTGTAGGGGGGACAGATTAGCGGTGTTTAGACTCAGGGTACATGTTAGGTGTAGACATCTACCATAGGAATCAATGGGATGTCGGGCAGCAGTGAACATGAGCTTTCGCTATGGTCAGACTCCCATTGATTCCTATGGGATCCGCCGCCTCCAGGGCGGTGGTTTGAAAACCAGGTACGCTGGGCCGGAAAAGTGCCGAGCGTACCTGCTAGTTTTTTGATAACTAGCAAAAGTAGTCAGATTGTGCCGAACTTGTGTGCGGAACATCTGGAGTGACGTAAGAATCGATCTGTGTCGGACTGAGTCCGGCGGATCGAAGCTTACGTCACAAAATTCTACTTTTGCCGGTGTAAAGGGCTTGATAACTAAGGCGAATCAGCCTCGCCACAAATACGCTGCGGAATTCCAGTGTATTTGAGGTTGACGGCTTGGTAACTAGAGGCCATTGACTCACTCTATAAACCAATCAAATGCAAAATGTATGTTATTCAAAAACATGTGGGGATACAAAATCACACTTTAGTAGTAACCCTAAAGATTAATATATTCATAACATAATATACAATGTATAAACAACATAACTTGGGCTAAAAAAAATGAATAAAATCACCCTAAAAGCGAATATTTAAATACAGCAAGAAAACAGGAAGAGATCACAGAATAATCATTACGTGGATAGACCCACGACAACCTTATACAGATCACTCCCAGTAATTAATGGGGTCGTAGTCTGAGTTGAGACCTTGAGGAAAACGAGTGTTCAACTTGAACATCCAAAACATCTCTTGTTTATTAAGTAGTTTAAGCCTGTTAGCTCCTGATTTGGGAACATTAACTTTTTCGATAACACACCATTTAAATGTACTTAAATCTTTGTGGTGTTTATTTACAAAATACTGTACAATATAAGTGGATGATTTGCCCACATTGATGGTAGAGAAGTGTTCCCTGATTCTGGAGGACACTTCCCTAGTAGTGAGGCCTATATATTGAAGATGACAGCTTTAACATGTGAAAATATAAATGACATAAGTGCTTGTGCAGATGTGGCAACCATATATTCTAAAAACCTCCCCAGTGGTTATAGAGGTGAAAGAATCTGAAATCTGCGCAAAATCATGATCAAAATCACGGCCTACATCTTCTATGGCCACATCTATACATATCATTGTGTAAAAGACAAGAGCTTCTAATAGTAGTAGTCAGTTTGGAAGGGGACACATAGTTGCCAATAGTCCTACATTTACTGTAAGAGCAGCTGAGGCCAGAGTTAACAGTGTTTTGTAACTTGTCATCAGTCGATAACAGGGAAAAATGTTTTCTCACAATTATGCAAATGTCCTCATACTGGGCACTATACTCAGTCACAAAAGTGACCACTTTGTGTAGGTCTTTGTGTGGCCACGGCATAAGGAACATGACGAGAGTGGCAACTGGTAGCGTGGAGTAAAGTATTTCCAGTGATTAGCTTGCAGTAAACCCTGGAATGTATACAGCCATCCACAGTGGCTGTCAATTTAATATCCAAAAAATTTAATTTTATATACACATATTAACACATAAATATATATGTATATAAGCATATATTTACTGGGAACACACAGTCCCCATGTAAAGGCACTTTTCAGTGCCGTTTTTTTTTCTAACACCCCACATCCGCAAACTTTAGCCCCCAAAAACTGCTTTGTTTTAGTTTTCTTTATAAGACATTAAAAGTCCACAAGCCATCACATGTGGTATTCTATACTCAAGTGACAAAGTCCACAAGACCACCATGATTTAGAGCAGTAAAACATTTAAGGCAGGTATATTAATAAACAGGCATAGCGACCTGCACAACTTTCCTGCCAAAAGAAGCCTCAGAAGAGGCAAACTTCTTAAATGGTAGAATTTAGCAAAAGTATGTAATGAGTGCCAAGTAGCAGCCTTACAAATTTGTTCAATTGAAGCTTCATTCCAGAAACTCCACAAGGTGTTGACTGCTCTAGTAAAATAATGCCATCTATGGAAGTCTTCCACACAACCAAATAAGCATTATAAATTAAAGCCTTAAGCCAAGCAGCTAAAGTAATTGCTGTAGCTTTCTGTCCCTTACAGGAACAAGAAAAGTAAAAAAATAAAGAACATCTAAAATCTTTTGTAGCTTCTACATAAAATTTCAAAGCTATGACAACATCTAATTTGTGACAATGTATTGATTAATGTTATCCAAATATACTACTTTAGTTAGGAAAGAATAGTTGGTTTTCAAAATTGTATTGTCCTGATGAATAATCGGGTAAGGGGAATCAAATGACAGAGCTGAAAGTTTAGATGTCTTCTTGATGAGGAAATGGCCAAGAAAATACAAACCTTCCAGATAATAGTTGAATATCAAGATCATGTATAGGCTTAAAAGGTGGAGTCTGAAGAACCCTTCCTGAACAAAGGCTTAGAGAACATTTTATTATACAAGGAAGACAAGGCCAAAATTTGACTTTTAAGGAAATAGTAAAGACCGCACTGTAAAAATTGTTATATGCAATGACTTCTAAAGGTAAATGAATGACACCAGAAAAACATAATTTATTCTTACCTGATAAAAATATTTATTTCTTGACACGGTGAGTCCACGGATCATCTTAATTACTGTTGGGAATATCACTCCTGACCAGCAGGAGGAGGCAAAGAGCACCACAGCAAAAGCTGTTAAATACCACTCCTCCTACCCACAATCCCCAGTCATTTAACCAAGGCAAAGGAGAAAGGAAGTAATCTAAGGTGCAGAGGAGCCTGAAGTTTATAGAAAAGCAAACAGTCTGAAAAACAGGGCGGGCCGTGGACTCACCGTGTCAAGAAATAAATACATTTATCAGGTAAGAATAAATTATGTTTTCTTTCTAATGACACGGTGAGTCCACGGATCATCTTAATTACTGTTGGGAACCAATACCCAAGCTAGAGGACACGGATGATAAGGGGGGACAAGACAGTTAACCTAAACAGAAGGCACCACAGCTTCAAGGACCTTTCTCCCAAAAGAAGCCACTGCTGAAGCAAAAGTATCAAATTTGTAAAATTTAGAAAAAGTATGCAAAGATGACCAAGTCGCAGTCTTGCAAAGCTGATCTACAGAAGCTTCATTTTTGAAAACCCAAGAAGATGAAACAGCCCTTGTGGAAAGAGCTGTGATTTTCTCAGAATAACACTCCTCAACCAACAAGAAAGAGAAGTATCCGTAGCTTTCTTACCCCTACGCTTCCCAGAAAAGACAACAAATAAAGAAGAAGACTGGCGAAAATCCTTAGTCGTCTGCAAATAATATTTCAATGCACGAACCACATTCAGGTTGTGCAACAAACGCTCCTTATGAGAAGAAGGATTAGGACACAAAGAAGGAACAACAATCTCTTGATTACTATTCTTATCAGAAACAACCTTGGGAAGAAAACCCAAGGCAGTGCGCAGAGCTACCTTATCAGAGTGAAAAATAAGAAAAGGCGATTCATACTGTAAGGCTGAAAGCTCTGAAACTCTTCGAGCCAAAGAAATAGCCACCAGAAACAAAACCTTCCAAGATAACATCTTAATATCCAAAGAATGCATAGGTTCAAACAGAACCTGTTGAAGGACTCTAAGAATCAAATTAAGACTCCAAGGTGGAGTAGTAGACTTAAACACAGACCGAATTCTAACCAAGGCCTGACAAAAAGAATGAACATCTGGCACATCTGCCAGGCGCTTGTGCAATAAAATAGATAAAGCAGAAATTTGACCCTTCAGGGTACTAGCAGATAAACCTTTCTCCAAACCCTCCTGGAGAAAAGACAAAATACTAGGAATCCTAACTCTACTCCACGAGTAGCCTTTTGATTCACACCAATACAAATATTTACGCCAAATCTTATAATAAATCTTCCTAGTCACAGGCTTACAAGCCTGAATCATAGTCTCAATGACTGACTCAGAAAAACCACGCTTAGAAAGAATCAAGCGTTCAATCTCCAAGCATTCAGCTTCAGAGAAACAAGCTTTGGATGAAGGAAGGGACCCTGCAGAAGAAGGTCCTTCCTTAATGGAAGACGCCAAGGTGGAAGAGAAGGCATCTCCACCAGATCTGCAAACCAGATTCTGCGAGGCCACGCCAGAGCAATGAGAATCACTGATACCCTCTCTTGTTTGACCCGAGCAATGACCCGAGGAAGAAGAGCAAACTGAGGGAATACATATGCCAGACTGAAAGTCCAAGGAACCGCCAGAGCATCTATAAGAACAGCCTGAGGATCTTTTGACCTCGACCCGTACTTTGGGAGCTTGGCATTCTGACTAGATGCCATGAGATCCAACTCTGGCTGCCCCCAACTGAGAATGAAGCTGGAAAATACCTCTGGATGAAGATCCCCCCCCCCAAAAAACAAAAAAAAACAGAATTTATGCTTACCTGATAAATTACTTTCTCCAACGGTGTGTCCGGTCCACGGCGTCATCCTTACTTGTGGGAATATCTCTTCCCCAACAGGAAATGGCAAAGAGTCCCAGCAAAGCTGGCCATATAGTCCCTCCTAGGCTCCGCCCACCCCAGTCATTCGACCGATGGACAGGAGGAAAAAAATAGGAGAAACCATAGGGTGCCGTGGTGACTGTAGTTAGAGAAAATAATTCATCAAAGCTGATTAAAAAACCAGGGCGGGCCGTGGACCTGACACACCGTTGGAGAAAGTAATTTATCAGGTAAGCATAAATTCTGTTTTCTCCAACGTTGGTGTGTCCGGTCCACGGCGTCATCCTTACTTGTGGGAACCAATACCAAAGCTTTAGGACACGGATGAAGGGAGGGAGCAAATCAGGTTACCTAAACAGAAGGCACCACGGCTTGCAAAACCTTTCTCCCAAAAATAGCCTCCGAAGAAGCAAAAGTATCAAATTTGTAAAATTTGGCAAAAGTGTGCAGTGAAGACCAAGTCGCTGCCTTACATATCTGATCAACAGAAGCCTCGTTCTTGAAGGCCCATGTGGAAGCCACAGCCCTAGTAGAGTGAGCTGTGACTCTTTCAGGAGGCTGCCGTCCAGCAGTCTCGTAAGCCAATCGGATGATGCTTTTAAGCCAAAAGGAAAGAGAGGTAGAAGTCGCTTTTTGACCTCTCCTTTTACCAGAATAGACGACAAACAGAGAAGATGTTTGTCTGAACTCTTTTGTAGCTTCTAAATAGAATTTTAGAGCACGGACTACATCTAAATTGTGTAGCAAACGTTCCTTGTTTGAAACTGGATTCGGACACAAAGAAGGTACAACTATCTCCTGGTTAATATTTTTGTTGGAAACAACCTTTGGAAGAAAACCAGGCTTAGTACGCAAAACAACCTTATCTGAATGGAACACCAGATAGGGCGGAGTACACTGCAGAGCAGATAACTCAGAAACTCTTCTAGCAGAAGAAATAGCAACCAAAAACAAAACTTTCCAAGATAACAACTTAATATCTATGGAATGTAAAGGTTCAAACGGAACCCCTTGAAGAACTGAAAGAACTAGATTTAAACTCCGGGGAGGAGTCAAAGGTCTGTAAACAGGCTTGATCCTAACCAGAGCCTGAACAAATGCTTGAACATCTGGCACAGCTGCCAGTCGTTTGTGTAGTAAGACAGATAAAACAGAAATCTTTCCCTTTAGAGAACTCGCTGATAATCCTTTATCCAAACCTTCTTGTAGAAAGGAAAGGATCTTAGGAATTTTGATCTTATTCCATGGGAATCCCTTGGATTCACACCAGCAGATATATCTTTTCCATATTTTATGGTAAATTTTTCTAGTTACCGGTTTTCTGGCTTGAACCAGAGTATCTATCACAGAATCTGAAAACCCACGCTTTGATAGAATCAAGCGTTCAATTTCCAAGCCGTCAGCTGGAGGGAGACCAGATTCGGATGTTCGAATGGACCCTGTACAAGAAGGTCCTGTCTCAAAGGTAGCTTCCATGGTGGAACCGATGACATATTCACCAGGTCTGCATACCAAGTCCTGCGTGGCCACGCAGGAGCTATCAAGATCTCCTGCTTGATCCTGGCTACCAGCCTGGGAATGAGAGGAAACGGTGGAAACACATAAGCTAGGTTGAAGGTCCAAGGCGGTACTAGTGCATCCACTAGAGTCGCCTTGGGATCCCTGGATCTGGACCCGTAGCAAGGAACCTTGAAGTTCTGACGAGACGCCATCAGATCCATGTCTGGAATGCCCCATAATTGAGTTAATTGGGCAAAGATCTCCGGGTGAAGTTCCCACTCCCCCGGATGGAATGTCTGACGACTCACATAATCCGCCTCCCAGTTTTCCACTCCTGGGATGTGGATCGCAGATAGGTGGCAGGAGTGATCCTCTGCCCATTCTATTATTTTGGTCACTTCTCTCATCGCCAGGGAACTCCTTGTTCCCCCCTGATGATTGATATAAGCAACAGTCGTCATGTTGTCTGATTGGAATCTTATGAATCTGGCCTTTGCTAGTTGAGGCCAAGCCCTGAGAGCATTGAATATCGCTCTTAGTTCCAGAATGTTTATCGGGAGAAGAGACCAAAGTCCCTGAGCTTTCAGGGATTCCCAGACCACGCCCCAGCCCACTAGACTGGCGTCGGTCGTGACGATGACCCAATCTGGTCTGCGGAAGCTCATTCCCTGGGACAGGTGGTCCAGGTTTAGCCACCAACGGAGTGAGTCTCTGGTCTTCTGATCTACTTGAATCACTGGAGACAAGTCTGTATAGTCCCCATTCCACTGTTTCAGCATGCACAGTTGTAATGGTCTTAGATGAATTCGTGCAAAAGGAACTATGTCCATTGCTGCAACCATCAACCCTACTACTTCCATGCACTGAGCTACGGAAGGACGAGGAATAGAATGAAGAACTTGACAAGCGTTTAGAAGTTTTGACTTTCTGACTTCTGTCAGGAAAATCCTAATTTCTAAAGAATCTATTATTGTTCCCAAGAAGAGAACTCTTGTCGACGGAGACAGGGAACTTTTTTCTATGTTCACCTTCCATCCGTGAGATCTGAGAAAGATCAGAACGATGTCTGTGTGAGCCTTTGCCTTTGAAAGAGACGACGATTGTGAAAATCCTTGGAGCAGTGGCTAACCCGAATGGGAGGGCCACAAACTGGTAATGTTTGTCCAGAAAGGCGAACCTTAGGAACTGATGATGTTCTTTGTGGATAGGAATATGAAGATACGCATCCTTTAGATCCACGGTAGTCATAAATTGACCTTCCTGGATTGTAGGTAGAATCGTTCGAATGGTTTCCATTTTTACTGAGAAATTTGTTTAGGATCTTTAAATCCAGAATTGGTCTGAAAGTTCCCTCTTTTTTGGGAACTACAAACAGATTTGAGTAAAATCCCATTCCTTGTTCCGCCGATGGAACTGGGTGTATCACTCCCATCTTTAACAGGTCTTCTACACAATGTAAGAATGCCTGTCTCTTTATTTGGTTTGAGGATAAGTGAGACATGTGGAACCTTCCCCTTGGGGGTAGTTCCTTGAATTCCAGAAGACAACCCTGAGAAACTATTTCTAGTGTCCAGGGATCCTGAACATCTCTTGCCCAAGCCTGAGCAAAGAGAAAGAGTCTGCCCCCTACTAGATCCGGTCCCGGTCCCGGATCGGGGGCTACTCCTTCATGCTGTTTTGTTAGCAGCAGCAGGCTTCTTGGCCTGCTTACCCATGTTCCAGCCTTGCATCGGTTTCCAGGCTGGTTTGGTTTGTGAAGCATTACCCTCTTGCTTAGAGGATGCAGAATTAGAGGCCGGTCCGTTCCTGAAATTACGAAAGGAACGAAAATTAGACTTATTCTTGGCTTTGAAAGGCCTATCTTGTGGGAGGGCGTGGCCCTTTCCCCCAGTGATGTCTGAGATAATCTCTTTCAATTCTGGCCCAAAGAGAGTTTTACCCTTGAAGGGGATATTAAGCAATTTTGTCTTGGATGATACATCCGCTGACCAAGACTTTAGCCAAAGCGCTCTGCGCGCCACAATTGCAAACCCTGAATTTTTCGCCGCTAATCTAGCTAATTGCAAAGCGGCATCTAAAATAAAAGAATTAGCCAACTTAAGTGCGTGAACTCTGTCCATAACCTCCTCATATGGAGTCTCTCTACTGAGCGACTTTTCTAGTTCCTCGAACCAGAACCACGCTGCTGTAGTGACAGGAACAATGCACGAAATGGGTTGCAGAAGGTAACCTTGCTGTACAAAAATCTTTTTAAGCAAACCCTCCAATTTTTTATCCATAGGATCTTTGAAAGCACAATTATCCTCGATAGGAATAGTAGTGCGCTTGTTTAGAGTAGAAACTGCCCCCTCGACCTTAGGGACTGTCTTCCTTTCTGGGGTCGACCATAGGAAATAATTTATTAAATATAGGAGGGGGGACAAAAGGTATGCCGGGCTTCTCCCACTCCTTATTCACTATGTCCGCCACCCGCTTGGGTATAGGAAAAGCGTTGAGGTGCACCGGAACCTCTAGGAACTTGTCCATCTTGCATAATTTTTCTGGAATCACCAGGTTGTCACAATCATCCAGAGTAGATAACACCTCCTTAAGCAGTGCGCGGAGATGCTCTAATTTAAATTTAAATGTCACAACATCAGGTTCAGCCTGTTGAGAAATTTTTCCTGAATCTGAAATTTCCCCATCTGACAAAACCTCCCTCATGGCCCCTTCAGATTGGTGTGAGGGTATGACAGAGCAATTATCATCAGCGCTCTCCTGCTCTTCAGTGTTTAAAACAGAGCAATTGCGCTTTCTCTGATATGCAGGCATTTTGGATAAAATATTTGCTATGGAGTTATCCATTACTGCCGTCAATTGTTGCATAGTAATAAGCATTGGCGCGCTAGAAGTACTAGGGGCCTCCTGCGTGGGCAAAACTGGCATAGACACAGAAGGAGATGATGTAGAACTATGTCTACTCCCTTCATCTGATGAAACATCTTGGGCAATTTTACTATCTGTGGCAGTACTGTCCTTACTTTGTTTGGACGCTATGGCACAATTATCACATAATTTTGAAGGGGGAGACACATTGACTTTCATACATATAGAACATAGCTTATCTGAAGGTACAAACATGTTAAACAGGCTTAAACTTGTCAATAAAGCACAAAAACCGTTTTAAAACAAAACCGTTACTGTCTCTTTAAATTTTAAACAGAGCACACTTTATTACTGAATATGTGAAAAAGTATGAAGGAATTGTTCACCACAGTGTCTTAAAGCATTCAAAGTATTGCACACCAATTTTCAGAGCTTTAACCCTTAAAATAACGAAACCGGAGCCGGTTACAGTTTTAACCCCTCTACAGTCCCAGCTACAGCCTTTGCTGCGACTCTACCAAACCCAGGGGGGAATAAGAAAGGTGTCTAACACAGTGCCTGAGGTTAAAAAACGTTCCCCAAGTTTATAAGTGTGAATAACAAGCATAAACATGTATAATATGCCCAAATAAAGCAATCGATTTTGCCCATAAAAGTGTCTACCAGTTTTATAGCCCATATTAAGCCCTTTATTCTGTTTGAGACTAAGAAAATGGCTTACCGGTCCCCATGAGGGGAAATGACAGCCTTCCAGCATTACACAGTCTTGTTAGAAATATGGCTAGTCATACCTTAAGCAGAAAAGTCTGCTAACTGTTTCCCCCAACTGAAGTTACTTCATCTCAACAGTCCTATGTGGAAACAGCAAACGATTTTAGTTACTGTCTGCTAAAATCATCTTCCTCTCACAAACAGAACTCTTCATCTTTTTCTGTTTCAGAGTAAATAGTACATACCAGCACTATTTTAAAATAACAAACTCTTGATAGTAGAATAAAAAACTACAACTAAACACCACATACTCTTAACCATCTCCGTGGAGATGTTGCCTGTGCAACGGCAAAGAGAATGACTGGGGTGGGCGGAGCCTAGGAGGGACTATATGGCCAGCTTTGCTGGGACTCTTTTCCATTTCCTGTTGGGGAAGAGATATTCCCACAAGTAAGGATGACGCCGTGGACCGGACACACCAATGTTGGAGAAACATGTACACCAAAGTGAAAACATAATAAACTGGGCCTCCAAACATCCCCAGTGCCTGCAAAACTGCCATATAATAAACCTTTAACCTAGAAGGCTGATTGTATATTTAAACAGAATTAACTGTCAAAGTGCCAAATTCTCCTATATCAAAACAGGGAAAAAAATAGGCACTTAACCTCAAAAATCTGTCCGGCAGCAGGACAGCTCACTTGGTATGAGGTACTTCCTACCTCACATGGACCTGTGGAAAAAAGAAAAGGCTGAGTAAACGTACTCAAACTTTCAACCAAGGGCATCATGAAATTACTTGGGAGGCCCAGTGGGGATTATACCCCACAATTTCCCAAATGCTTAAAAGCCACCACTTGCTCTACTGAAGAGACTGACATGGACTACGGCTAAACCCCAAAGAAAACCAGAGCAAACTTGCTCTGCTTAAAAAAATAACAAACTCTTGATTGAAGAATCAGACACCTAACTTTACCCCTCCTTGCAACTGATACAAGCAAAGAGAATGACTGGAGATTGTGGGTAGGGGGAGTTGTATTTAACAGCTTTTGCTGTGGTGATCTTTGCCTCCTCCTCTTGGTCAGGAGTGATATTCCCAACATTAATTAAGATGATCCATGGACTCACTGTGTAATTAGAAAGAAAGGTTTTTCCACACCTTGTGATAAATATGCCTGTTAATAGGGGTCCGTGCTTGAATCAGAGTGTCAATCACTTGACCAGAGAAACCTCAAGAGACAAGATTAAGCATATAATCGCCAGGCCATGAAATTTAGAGATTTGAGATCTTGATGAAAGAAGGGACCTTGAGAGAGGTCAATTCTAAGAGGAAGACACCAAAGCTGAATGGAGGACATTTGGACTAGATCTACATACAAAGTACTGCAAGGCCATAGTGGATCAATCAATATTACATGCCAGAGCAATCAATATTAACCTTGGCTATCAATCTAGTTATTAATCCAAAGGGAGGAATGATGTAAATTAGATTGAACAACAAGGGAGTAACTAAGGCATCTATAAGTGTTGCCGGTGGATCCCAAGATCTTGCACTTTATTGGCGCAGCTTGTGATTCAAACAAGAGTCAATGAGATCTATTTCTGGCTTGCCCCACTGTCTCATAATCTGGTTGAATACTTCCCAATAATGGTTTTCTGCCCAAGATAGAATAAGGGTTACCTCTTTCATTACTAAGGCTCATCCACCTGGGTGATTGATGTAAGCCACTGCCGTGAAACTGTCTGATTTAAACCTCAGAAAGAATTCCTGTGTTAAAATGGGCTGGCTCTAGACAGCCCTGAAGATAGTATGGAGTTCCAAGAAGTTGATGGGTAACCTCTCCTACCCAGGAGACTACACTACATGCACTCTCTACATTGAGATTGCTCGATCCACTATTTGGAATTATTTCCCACACCTCCAATTTTTCAGAGTGAAAATGGAACATGTTCTTAAACTTGGAGGAGGGAACAAAAGGAACCCCTGGTTTGTTTAATTACTTAGAAATTAGGTCAGAAACAGAATTAGGTACTTGGAATGTTGATGGCTGTTTAGGAGCTGCCTTAAAGAATTAATCAATCTTCAAGACAGATTGTTCTTCTGAAGTTATAGGATCTTCAACCTCCAAGGGTATTAAAAATTCATGGAAGAGAGTGTGCAAATGCTTCAACCTAAAATTAAAGGACCATTATTCTGTGAGGTCCTGGGTTTCTAAAAAATCTTCTTCAGAAGGGGAGATGTCTCTGATGGGCTTAAGGTCTGTAAAGAATTTCATTGTGCCCTTTGCAAGTGTCTGCTTTTAACTGGTGGAGGAATGGCAGTTGTATGTGATAAAAAAAATTGAATTCTGCTCAGGACAATAAAGGTTAGACTATAGGTATACGATAATACCGGTGCTAGGGTCTAGGCATGAAGTAATAAAAAAAATGAATAAGAAAAACAGAGACCCCCACAACAGCACTCTAGTCAAATCAAACCCGATTCAATCACAAAGGGAGATACCCCTTATAAAAGTGAATACAGACACTATCAACTTGTGATAAATCAAATCAGCAAAAGTGAATAAACAAACATGTGACAATACATAAAATACATTAAACTTTCGTGATTCAGATAGAGCATGTCATTTTAAGCAACTTTCTAATTTATTCCTATTATCAAATTTTCTTCATTCTCGGTATCTGTATTTGAAATGCAAGAATGTAAGTTTAGATGCCGGCCCATTTTTGATGAACAACCTGGGTTGTTCTTGCTGATTGGTGGATAACTTCATCCACCAATAAAAAGTGCTGTCCAGAGTTCTGAAACAAAATAAAGCTTAGATACCTTCTTTTTCAAATAAAAATAGCAAGAGAACGAAGAAAAATTGATAATAGGAGTAAAATACAAAGTTGCTTAAAATTGCATGCTCTATCTGAATCACAAAAGAACAAATTTGGGTTCAGTGTCCCTTTAAGTATGTCAGATAGAGCTCTAGATAGGTAGATACTCATAAAGTATTAACACTTCAATGCGTGATAATACTTATCCAGGTATACTGTATCATCCAAGATAGTTCCTTTAACACAAGGATAGTGCACTTATCCAAAGTTGTGTGGCCACAGTTCTTGAAGTGAGATCTTTAAAAGTAGTCCGTCCGATTTGCTTTAAGAAAATCAATCCGATGCTGGAAATAAGCAGGCACTGAAGTGATTGAAATATCCACTACTACCAAGGGCCGAAACCGGTCACGTACACTGGTCTAGTACCCGCTTGTGTTATTTGTACAGAGGGCAGTGTGCTAATCTCAAATGCAGTCGGTAGACGAGTCACCTCGGTCAATCCTAGCTGCAGAGAAATCAGGAAGTCTTGCCCGATGCCTGCTCCCTAGAATACGGAACACAATATGCGGTACGTTCTAACAACCAGTGACAAAAGACACATACTTCCCTTTGGCACTGAATAGGTAGTAGGATTAATCCTTTAGGAAACTCTTATCTGTCGCCAGTGACCTTAAAGCTGAGAACAGCTTAAAAGCTGAGATCCAGGCATATATAACTTGAAGGTAACACTTCCTGTTTTAAGAGAATTAAGTGTGTAACATCCTCAGGAAACTTCAGCCGTTGTATTGTATTGTAATTAAATCAGGTTTGATTTGACTAGAGTGCTGTTGTGGGGTCTCTGTTTTTCTTATTCATTTTTGAATGGCAGTTGTATGTTTTTTAATTGTAGGTGCATATATTATATATTTTGAGACAGGTCATAAAAGCTTTCTTGAGGAAAAGCCTGTTGAGTTGTGAATCTCTGAACACTCTGCTGTAGAGGCACAAATGCATGATCATCTCAAGAATGAGACAGGACTCATATGTGGTATAACTGCCTGTGGGGGGTGGGGTCAACATATTCTTACAAAGCAAACACAATTGGGAAGGGATTTCAAGAAACATGAACCCCAAACTATCTATTTCATGATTCAGATAGATTGTGCAAGTTTAAACAACTTTCCAATGTACTTCTATTATCTAAGTTGCTTCATTCTCTAGGTTTCATTTGTTGGAGGAGCAGTAATATACTACTGGGAGCTCGCTGAAAGCCAATGACAACTGGTATATACCGGTATTTACAATCCCCAATCAAAAGCTTCTGAGCCTACCTAGGTATACTTTTCATCAAAATATACAAAGAGAATGTAAAAAATTAAATACATTAAAAAGTACATGCTCTATCTGAATCACGAAAACAAAATTGTGTTCCATGACCTGTTGATCACCCTTCCAGAGGGTCAAAATGATGTCCATAGATGTGAGCTGTACCAGTTTGCTCCATAGTCCATAGTATATAAAGCAAGTATACTGCCTATACTTTAATCAGGGAGGCTGGTGGCATCTTCACACTGGGAGAATATAATCACTGTGAGGCTGAAACTCCTGTCTACCCTTCTGTAGGTCCTTTTTGGGACTCAGATCAGTTAGAGAACGCATATTAAATGACATGTAGAAAAGAACTTTAGAATTCACCTCACTCCTTGATGGAGGCAACAAATTGACTAGAGGATTATGGAAAAGTGGGATGTTTTAAAAGCTCTGCTATGTTTTTGTTTCCTTTGTGTTTTTGCCTCCTCCTAGTGGAATAAAGTTTAATCCCACATGTGATGGCTCATCAACGTACCATGTTATAAAATAAATATGCACTGCGTGTTCAGCAGGCAACAGATTTACCAGTGCCTAGGGAAGCACAAAAACTAAATAATAAAATGGGAATCTAGCACTTAAAAAATACCAATATGAAGCCAAAGTGAAATGACTCAAACCACTGCCTCACCAGTCCAAATTATGTTTGCACAGAAATGTTAATTACCAAGAAATTCTCACATTACAGGTCTGTGTCAGAAACAACACTCTTGTTGGCCAGTGAACCGCTCTGTTAGTAACCCGTCATTGTGACTTTAGTGAATCAGCTAGATACACAAACGTATTCTCTAAAAACAAACACAGTAAAGTGTAAAAATCTAGTATGCCAATTGCATATAGATAAATATTCTTTCCTATAATCATAAAACAGATAACTGTGTAAATGTGTATTCTCAGAACTATGACAATAAAAATGAATAATTTATATAGCTCTATTTAATATAATGTCTTTACATTGTGTATAATGGTGTTTTATAATGTACAACTTTATTTTATGTTTATATCATGCACACCATAGAGAATCGTGCAGTTATATTTAACCTCTTTCACTCCAAAGAGAAGGCTGCAATACATGATGGCACAATATATCCTAGCCTTCTTTCTTGGCCAAGGGGTTAATTCATTACAGGAAATGTAAACTGTTCAGTACTGTGAGACTGTAGCACTTACCAAGAATGAATCTTTTATAATCTGTTCCATTTCTTTCAATGATTTGCTTTGGATACCAATTAATTTTTGAAATAGATCCAGCACAGTTTTTTCAAGGCTCGGCAGATGACGAAGCCACAAGCTAAGTACTGCTGATTCACTTAGCACAATCTTCTTCCTACATTTGTAAAGAAAATACAAAGCAATTTAAGTGCAATTTTTCCCTCTGACAGACAATATTCCAAATAGACAAAGACAGTTCCAGTCTATTATTGTACATGCACCTGGTAATATCAAAAGCACTGATCTCTAAAAAAGCACTGTTTCTCTGGCAATTAATGGTTTTGGTATATAATATTCTTATACAAATGGCATTTTTGTGTAAACAAATTAGAGAACTGACTCTTTACAACATGGAAAGTTGTACTTTAAAAAGTCATAGGATTCTGTACATAGATGCTTATGAGGTGGGCGAGGGATGAAGGAGGAATCATATTCAAAATTCATTGTGCATAGCATTACCTATATTTTCCATAGATTAGTGGGTGTTCCTGTAATCTATTTCTGTGTTAAATGCCCCAATACATGAAATCTCAAACATGAAAAGAAAACCTATTGGTAAGAGATTGAAGGGACATGACACCCAAATTGTTTCTTTCATGATTTAGAAAGAGCATGCAATTTTAAACAACTTTCTAATTTACTTCTATTATATGCTGAAAAGCATATCTATATAGGCTTAGTAGCTGCTGATTGGTGGCTGCACATAGATGCCCCGTGTGATTGGCTCACCCATGTGCATTGCCATTTCTTCAGCAAAAGATATTTAAAGAATGAAGCAAATTAGATAATAGAAGTAAATTGGAATGTTGTTTAAAATTGTATTCTCTATTCATGAAATACATTTTTTGGTCCCTTTAAATTATCGGGTGTTCCCAACTCATATGAGCAAAAATATTACCTCTTATTAAAGGGACATAAAAGTAGAACAACATGTTCTAATCTGCTTTTTATTATTGCACTATTTATTGCATAAACCAGTGTGTTTAACTCCTTTTAAATGCATTAAATATAAAATTAAAGTCAGCTCCAGAGCAGCAGATCACTACTGGAAGCTAGCTGAACAAATAATTCATATATGTCCAGCCACCAATCAGCAGCTTATCAGCCTATGTATACTTTACAACAGAAGATACAAAGAAAATGAAAAAAAAAATAGATAATAGAAATAAATTGGAAAGTTGTTTAACATCGGATGGTTTTCATGTCCCTTCAAATAAAAATATAAGCTGTTTGTCTTGATCCTGGAGCAGACAAAATGAAGGTAGAGAGAAATCTACACAAACCTTACATACACCTGCAGGCCCCAGCAGAAGCCGGTACGATTTTTGAAATTCATTCCTGAGTAATCTGAGCAAGTACCCTCGGATAAATTTCAACAGAAAGAAAGCGATCAACTAAAAGAAAAGCTGTTGACCACTTGCTGACTTACAGAAATGTGAAGTGTAGAATATAGTACACTGATAAACTTCTACCCAATGCAGGATACGAGATATCACCTCCATGGCTAGGAAACTGAGGGCACCACCTAGATTCTTGATATAGGCCACAGTCATAGTTTTGTTGAACTAAGACAATGAAATGGAACAGTCGCAAGTTACTGCAGTATACTCTAGAAATGCAATACAGGATTAAGGCAGACACTGCGGTATGCACTAGAACTGCAATACAAGATTTAAACAGTTACTGTAGTATACACTAGAACTAGAATATAGGATTTAACCACATAATGCGGTATACACTAGAACTGCAATATAGGATTTAAGCACATAATGCGGTATACACTAGAACTGCAATATAGGATTTAAGCACATAATGCGGTATACACTAGAACTGCAATATAGGATTTAAGCACATAATGCGGTATACACTAGAACTGCAATATAGGATTTAACCACATAATGCGGTATACACTAGAACTGCAATATAGGATTTAAGCACATAATGCGGTATACACTAGAACTGCAATATAGGATTTAAGCACATAATGCGGTATACACTAGAACTGCAATATAGGATTTAACCACATAATGCGGTATACACTAGAACTGCAATATAGGATTTAAGCACATAATGCGGTATACACTAGAACTGCAATATAGGATTTAAGCACATAATGTGGTATACACTAGAACTGCAATATAGGATTTAAGCACATAATGCAGTATACACTAGAACTGCAATATAGGATTTAACCACATAATGCGGTATACACTAGAACTGCAATATAGGATTTAACCACATAATGCGGTATACACTAGAACTGCAATATAGGATTTAACCACATAATGCGGTATACACTAGAACTGCAATATAGGATTTAACCACATAATGCGGTATACACTAGAACTGCAATATAGGATTTAAGCACATAATGCGGTATACACTAGAACTGCAATATAGGATTTAAGCACATAATGCGGTATACACTAGAACTGCAATATAGGATTTAACCATATAATGCGGTATACACTAGAACTGCAATATAGGATTTAACCACATAATGCGGTATACACTAGAACTGCAATACAGGATTTAAGCACATAATGCGGTATACACTAGAACTGCAATATAGGATTTAAGCACATAATGCGGTATACACTAGAACTGCAGTATAGGATTTAAGCACATAATGCGGTATACACTAGAACTGCAATATAGGATTTAAGCACATAATGCGGTATACACTAGAACTGCAATATAGGATTTAAGCACATAATGTGGTATACACTAGAACTGCAATACAGGATTTAAGCAGATACTGCTGTATACACTAAAACAGTAGTACAGAATTTTAGCAGTTACTGCAGAATACACTATAACTGCAATACAGGATGTTGGCAGATCCTGCGGTATATACTATAACTGCAATATAGGATGTAGGAAGATATTGCAGTATACACTAGAACTTTAGACATAGTAATAAGCAGTCACATTAGCACAGAAACAGAATTTACACTAATTAAGGCCTAGATTTGGAGTTTGGCGTTAGCCGTGAAAACCAGCGTTAGAGGCTCCTAACGCTGGTTTTAGGCTAACTCCGGTATTTGGAGTCACTCAAAATAGGGTCTAACTCTCACTTTTCAGCCGCGACTTTTCCATACCGCAGATCCCCTTACGTAAATTGCGTATCCTATCTTTTCAATGGGATTTTTCTAACTCCGGTATTTAGAGTCGTGGCTGAAGTGAGCGTTACATCTAACGACAAAACTCCAGCCGCAGGAAAAAAGTCAGTAGTTAAGAGCTTTCTGGGCTAACGCCGGTTTATAAAGCTCTTAACTACTGTGCTCTAAAGTACACTAACACCCATAAACTACCTATGTACCCCTAAACCGAGGTCCCCCCACATCGCCGCCACTTGGTTACATTTTTTTAACCCCTAATCTGCCGACCGCCACCCCTAATCTGCTGCCCCTAACACCGCCGACCCCTGTATTATATTTATTAACCCCTAACCTGCCCCCCACGTCTCCTCCACCTGCCTACACTTATTAACCCCTAATCTGCTGACTGGAGCTCACCGCTATTCTAATAAATGTATTAACCCCTAAAGCTAAGTCTAACACTAACACTAACACCCCCCTAAATTAAATATAATTTTAATCTAACGAAATTAATTAACTCTTATTAAATAAATTATTCCTATTTAAAGCTAAATACTTACCTGTAAAATAAATCCTAATATAGCTACAATATAAATTATAATTATATTATAGCTATTTTAGGATTAATATTTATTTTACAGGCAACTTTGTATTTATTTTAACCAGGTACAATAGCTATTAAATAGTTAAGAACTATTTAATAGTTACCTAGTTAAAATAATTACAAAATTACCTGTAAAATAAATCCTAACCTAAGTTACAATTAAACCTAACACTATACTATCATTAAATTAATTAAATAAACTACCTACAATTACCTACAATTAACCTAACACTACACTATCAATAAATTAATTAAATACAATTCCTACAAATAAATACAATTAAATAAACTAGCTAAAGTACAAAAAATAAAAAAGAACTAAGTTACAAAAAATAAAAAAATATTTACAAACATAAGAAAATTATTACAACAATTTTAAACTAATTACACCTACTCTAAGCCCCCTAATAAAATAACAAAGACCCCCAAAATAAAAAATGCCCTACCCTATTCTAAATTACTAAAGTTCAAAGCTCTTTTACCTTACCAGCCCTGAACAGGGCCCTTTGCGGGGCATGCCCCAAGAAGTTTAGCTCTTTTGCCTGTAAAAAAAAAAACATACAATACCCCCCCCCAACATTACAACCCACCACCCACATACCCCTAATCTAACCAAAACCCCCCTTAAATAAACCTAACACTAAGCCCCTGAAGATCTTCCTACCTTATCTTCACCATACCAGGTTCACCGATCCGTCCTGAAGAGCTCCTCCGATGTCCTGATCCAAGCCCAAGCGGGGGGCTGAAGAGGTCCATGATTCGGCTGAAGTCTTCATCCAAGCGGGAGCTGAAGAGGTCCATGATCCGGATGAAGTCTTCATCCAAGCGGGAGCTGAAGAGGTCCATGATCCGGATGAAGTCTTCATCCAAGCGGGAGCTGAAGAGGTCCATGATCCGGATGAAGTCTTCTATCAACGGCATCTTCAATCTTCTTTCTTCCGGATCCATCTTGCAGACCTCCGACGCGGAACATCCTCTTCTCCCGACGCCTACTAGCCGAATGACGGTTCCTTTAAGGGACGTCATCCAAGATGGCGTCCCTCGAATTCCGATTGGCTGATAGGATTCTATCAGCCAATCGGAATTAAGGTAGGAATATTCTGATTGGCTGATGGAATCAGCCAATCAGAATCAAGTTCAATCCGATTGGCTGATCCAATCAGCCAATCAGATTGAGCTCGCATTCTATTGGCTGATCGGAACAGCCAATAGAATGCGAGCTCAATCTGATTGGCTGATTGGATCAGCCAATCGGATTGAACTTGATTCTGATTGGCTGATTCTATCAGCCAATCAGAATATTCCTACCTTAATTCCGATTGGCTGATAGAATCCTATCAGCCAATCGGAATTCGAGGGACGCCATCTTGGATGACGTCCCTTAAAGGAACCGTCATTCGGCTAGTAGGCGTCGGGAGAAGAGGATGTTCCGTGTCGGAGGTCTGCAAGATGGATCTGGAAGAAAGAAGATTGAAGATGCCGTTGATAGAAGACTTCATCCGGATCATGGACCTCTTCAGCTCCCGCTTGGATGAAGACTTCATCCGGATCATGGACCTCTTCAGCTCCCGCTTGGGCTTGGATCAGGACATCGGAGGAGCTCTTCAGGATGGAGCGGTGAACCTGGTATGGTGAAGATAAGGTAGGAAGATCTTCAGGGGCTTAGTGTTAGGTTTATTTAAGGGGGGTTTGGGTTAGATTAGGGGTATGTGGGTGGTGGGTTGTAATGTTGGGGGGGGGTATTGTATGTTTTTTTTTTTACAGGCAAAAGAGCTGAACTTCTTGGGGCATGCCCCGCAAAGGGCCCTGTTCAGGGCTGGTAAGGTAAAAGAGCTTTGAACTTTAGTAATTTAGAATAGGGTAGGGCATTTTTTATTTTGGGGGTCTTTGTTATTTTATTAGGGGGCTTAGAGTAGGTGTAATTAGTTTAAAATTGTTGTAATAATTTTCTTATGTTTGTAAATATTTTTTTTAACAGTTCTTTTTTATTTTTTGTACTTTAGCTAGTTTATTTAATTGTATTTATTTGTAGGAATTGTATTTAATTAATTTATTGATAGTGTAGTGTTAGGTTAATTGTAGGTAATTGTAGGTAGTTTAATTAATTTAATGATAGTATAGTGTTAGGTTTAATTGTAACTTAGGTTAGGATTTATTTTACAGGTAATTTTGTAATTATTTTAACTAGGTAACTATTAAATAGTTCTTAACTATTTAATAGCTATTGTACCTGGTTAAAATAATTACAAAGTTGCCTGTCAAATAAATATTAATCCTAAAATAGCTATAATATAATTATAATTTATATTGTAGCTATATTAGGATTTATTTTACAGGTAAGTATTTAGCTTTAAATAGGAATAATTTATTTAATAAGAGATAATTAATTTCGTTAGATGTAAATTATATTTAACTTAGGGGGGTGTTAGTGTTAGACTTAGCTTTAGGGGTTAATACATTTATTAGAATAGCGGTGAGCTCCAGTCGGCAGATTAGGGGTTAATAATTGAAGTTAGGTGTCGGCGATGTTAGGGAGGGCAGATTAGGGGTTAATACTATTTATTATAGGGTTAGTGAGGCTGATTAGGGGTTAATAACTTTATTATAGTAGCGCTCAGGTCCGGTCGGCAGATTAGGGGTTAATAAGTGTAGGCAGGTGGAGGCAACGTTGTGGGGGGCAGATTAGGGGTTAATAAATATAATATAGGGGTCGGCGATGTTAGGGCAGCAGATTAGGGGTACACCAGCGGTGAGCTCCAGTCGGCAGATTAGGGGTTAATAATTGAAGTTAGGTGTCGGCGATGTTAGGGAGGGCAGATTAGGGGTTAATACTATTTATTATAGGGTTAGTGAGGCTGATTAGGGGTTAATAACTTTATTATAGTAGCGCTCAGGTCCGGTCGGCAGATTAGGGGTTAATAAGTGTAGGCAGGTGGAGGCGACGTTGTGGGGGGCAGATTAGGGGTTAATAAATATAATATAGGGGTCGGCGATGTTAGGGCAGCAGATTAGGGGTACATAGGGATAATGTAAGTAGCGGCGGTTTACGGAGCGGCAGATTAGGGGTTAATAATAATATGCAGGGGTCAGCGATAGCGGGGGCGGCAGATTAGGGGTTAATAAGTGTAAGGTTAGGGATGTTTAGACTCGGGGTACATGTTAGAGTGTTAGGTGCAGACGTAGGAAGTGTTACCGCATAGCAAACAATGGGGCTGCGTTAGGAGCTGAACGCGGCTTTTTTGCAGGTGTTAGGTTTTTTTTCAGCTCAAACAGCCCCATTGTTTTCTATGGGAGAATCGTGCACGAGCACGTTTTTGAGGCTGGCCGCTTGCGTAAGCAACTCTGGTATCGAGAGTTGAAGCTGCGTTAAATATGCTCTACGCTCCTTTTTTGGAGCCTAACGCAGCCTTTATGTGGACTCTCAATACCAGAGTTATTTTTATGGTGCGGCCAGAAAAAAGCCGGCGTTAGCTACGCGGGTCTTTACCGACAAAACTCCAAATCTAGCCGTAAGTAAATAAAGCAGATAAACAGAACCATATATGATTATGTAGTAATATGCAGTTGCATTAGTAAAACAATTAAATTGAAAAGCAATTTGTAAAACCTACATATATCATGATTAAAGACCCAAACCTGAGGATTTAACCTGCAAAGTGTCCAACCCAGGAAAACTGTTCCAGTCTGTTACCTAATAACAAATACAGAGCTAATATAGGTATAACATCTGTGTAGGACAGATAAAGTTCTTAAATGTGTACAGACCTCACTAGATATTAACTATATAAACACAGCATACACAAGGAATGTGAGTAGCTAGAACCCTCAAACGGTATATCAAACGGGTGGGGAACTTTATGTACCATTTAAAGGGACATTCCAGTCAAATTATAAATGCACATAGATTTATTGCATTTTTGAAAAGAAACATATTTGCCATATACATGTATTGTTAAAAATGGTTCTATTAAGAGTTATCACTGTTTTAGTGTTAACACTTTTCTCTGCACGTGCATGTGAAGCATAGCTAGATATTTTCACTGCACCCACATTTTAAATAATGCAGCTGCTCAGATAATCAGTGGGCTTGTATCATGTCAGCATTTAACAAATTGAGTCATTACCAGATGGTACAAGCACCTTAGGCTCTCTGAGCAAATGTTGTGTTTAAAATGCTGGTGCACGGTGCATACTTAAATACACTTTTGAAACAGATTAACCTACGTGCAGACCGCCTCTCCCTCCTCATGCCGAGACTGAATCCCAGTTTCATCTTAGTATTCTTGCTGCAGTCTTGCAGGGAGAGGAGCACTAAGGAAGCCGAGCGCTATGAAAAAGCAGACAAATTAAAGGGACGGTACCATAAATATGTATAGACCCAAATACGCAGTTAAGCATTTTACACTGCTAAGTCCCTCTCATATAAAGGTTTCATAGTACCCATTGGAAATTAAAAACATTTATCTACGGTACAGCCCTTTGATTAAAAGAGCTATATCTCCTCTGTGCACAAACTGTCACTACTGTATACTATTCAGGCATTAGGAATGTGTCACGTTTGTGAAGTTTGATATCCAGCTGTTCCGTCTGCTGACTTAAAAGTGCTCTGGTGCACAAACCATCAATGCTGTATAATAATAATAATATAGCCATTAGAAATGTGTGCTGTGACATGCCCAAGCTATACATAATAAATGTACGTAGAGCCTGTGGGCTGGGTGAGACATGCAGGTACCTACCCTGACACTGTCCCCTCCCCTGTTCTTACCCTGCTATTATTCTTGAGAATACAGTAGAGAGCCCACCCTAGAGGATATACTGGGGGAGTATATCTACATGGACAAGCAGGAGGAGGCTTAAGAAACTACTGGAGGACAGCCATGTGGAATTTATCAATCATACATAGAGTGGTGTACAGAAGTATGTCAGAATTGTCCCCATCAGGGGAAAAAACTGTTTACTCAACAGTCCTTTGCTGCATAATTTTCCCCCTATATATGGGTATACGAACCCATATGTGTAAGTTGCAAAATTGCAAGACATCATTGTTTCTATAATGGAACACTCTATCCAGGTCATAGTTATGAAAAACTAACAACTAACATCAATGGAGGTATCATGAAAGGAAACTCCGGTATTATTCCGTCTCAATAATTTAACACTGCATTATAGGCATATCGAAGTAGTCCCAACAAGGAAGCCTCTGTAGATAGATTTTCCGTTCCTGAGTCTCTCATGAGCTCCTGATGACTATCGGAGTGACTGTGCGCTGTTAGTCTAGACTGCCATGCATAGTCCATGATCAAGATGGCGGCGTGACGCATGTCTACCCAGAAATGCGTCAGGGGAAAAAAAAACCTTAGACCGCCGCAGGACCCCTATGAAGCAACCCCAACTTATTAATAACTCCTTACTAGGGATAATGTATCAAGCGACTTGCTCCGCTGCTGCACACGGAATCTCTGTTATCAAGGTGTAGTAGTGTTTAAAGAGCCAGAGGCTGTTAACAGAAAAGCAATAGTAACTGCCCCAAATAAAGTGTAGACCTACACCTGAGCCTCCACAGTCACCTACACACACCACCACCAAGACACTAGTCATTCTTGAGCGGAGAAGAGATAAATGTTTATCCGAATCACCCCATAACAAGGCAAGTAGCCAAAATGGATGATAACACAGGTCCTGTGAAAATGGAAAACAAAATTTATGCTTACCTGATAAATTTCTCTCTCTTGTAGTGTATCCAGTCCACGGGTTCATCCATTACTTGTGGGATATTCTCCTTCCCAACAGGAAGCTGCAAGAGGACACCACAGCAGAGCTGTCTATATAGCTCCTCCCCTAACTGCCACCCCCAGTCATTCGACCGAAGACGAGCAAGAAAAAATGAGAAACTATAGGGTGCAGTGGTGACTGTAGTTTAAAAATAAAAAACACCTGCCTTAAAAGTGACAGGGCGGGCCGTGGACTGGATACAGAAATTTATCAGGTAAGCAAAAATTTTGTTTTCTCTTGTAAGGTGTATCCAGTCCACGGGTTCATCCATTACTTGTGGGATACCAATACCAAAGCTTTAGAACACGGATGAAGGGAGGGACAAGGCAGGCACTTAAACGGAAGGCACCACTGCCTGCAAGACCTTTCTCCCAAAAATAGCCTCCGAGGAAGCAAAAGTATCAAATTTGTAGAATTTAGAAAAAGTATGAAGCGAAGACCAAGTTGCCGCCTTACAAATCTGTTCAACAGAGGCCTCATTTTTAAAAGCCCATGTGGAAGCTACCGCTCTAGTGGAATGAGCTGTAATTCTTTCAGGAGGCTGCTGGCCAGCAGTCTCATAAGCTAAACGGATTATGCTTCTCAGTCAAAAAGAAAGAGAAGATGCGGCCTCTCCTCTGTCCAGAGTAGACAACAAACAATGCAGATGTTTGATGAAAATCTTTAGTAGCTTGTAAATAAAACTTTAAAGCACGAACCACGTCAAGATTGTGTAATAGACGTTCCTTCTTTGAAGAAGGATTAGGACACAGTGACGGAACAACAATCTCCTGATTGATATTCTTATTAGATACCACCTTAGGAAGAAATCCAGGTTTGGTACGCAAAACTACCTTATCTGCATGGAAGATCAGATAAGGGGAATCACACTGTAAGGCAGATAACTCTTTGAGCTGAAGAGATAGCTACCAAAAACAGAACTTTCCAAGATAAAAGCTTTCTATGGAATGCAGAGGTTCAAACGGAACCCCTTGAAGAACTTTAAGAACTAAATTTAAACTCCATGGCGGAGCAACAGGTTTAAACACAGGCTTGATTCTAAATAAAGCCTGACAAAATGCCTGAACGTCTGGAACACCTGCCAGACGCTTGTGCAGAAGAATAGAAAGAGCAGAAATCTGTCCCTTTAAGGAACTAGCTGACAATCCCTTCTCCAATCCTTCTTGGAGAAAGGATAATATCCAAGGAATCCTGACCTTACTCCAAGAGTAACCCTTGGATTCACACCAATGAAGATATTTACACCATATCTTATGATAGATTTTCCTGGTGACAGGCTTTCGAGCCTGAATCAAGGTATCAATGACCGACTCGGAGAAACCACATTTTGATAAAATCGAGCGTTCAATCTCCAAGCAGTCAGCCGCAGAGAAATTAGATTTGGATGTTTGAATGGGCCTTGGAGTAGAAGGTCCTGCCTCAGCGGCAGAGTCCATGGTGGAAAGGATGACATGTCCACCAGATCTGCATACCAAGTCCTGCGTGGCCACGCAGGTGCTATCAAAATCACCGAAGCTCTCTCCTGCTTGATCTTGGCAATCAGACGAGGGAGGAGAGGAAATGGTGGGAACACATAAGCCAGGCTGAAGGACCAGGGCACTGCTAGAGCATCTATCAGCGCTGCCTGGGGATCCCTTGACCTGGACTCGTAACAAGGAAGCTTGGCGTTCTGACGAGACGCCATCAGATCCAGTTCTGGTTTGCCCCATAGTTGGATCAGCTGGGCAAATACTTCCGGATGGAGCTCCCACTCCCCCGGATGAAAAGTCTGCCTCCCAGTTCTCTACTCCTGGGATATGGATAGCTGAGAGATGGCAAGAGTGAACCTCTGCCCATAGAATTATCTTTGAAACCTCCAACAATGCCAGGGGGCTTCTTGTTCCCCCCTGATGGTTGATATAGGCTACAGTCGTGATATTGTCAGACTGAAATCTGATGAACCTGACCGCAGCTAGTTGAGGCCAAGCCTGAAGAGCATTGAATATCGCTCTCAGTTCCAGAATGTTTATCGGAAGGAGGGCTTCTTCCCGAGTCCACGAACCCTGAGCCTTCAGGGAGTTCCAGACTGCGCCCCAGCCCAGAAGTGGTGGAGGATAGGAGATGAATGAGTACAGTTAGCTACATAGCTCACCCTATACCTTAGGGTCGGGAAAGGAGTTGAAGGCAAGAGATAGGTGAGGGCGAGCCACAGAGGTTAAGTAGAATGGAGGAAAATAAAGGAAAAAACCCAGTGTGGCCGAAGTGATGAGACCTATGGATATACTGTTTTTGATGAAAGTACATGTAACTGTTGCTTATCAATCTATGTTTATGGTTGAATTGTCACTGTAAGTTGCACTGGAATGAATAAAGTATTTTAAAAAAAACAAAAAAAAACCTCTTTCTTTGATAGGCACCGGGACAACAACTCCTAAGGAGGATAGATCCCGAACGCACCCTAGAATGGCATCCCTCTTTTCAGGTCTGGTAGACAGATTTGAGAGAAGGAATCTGCCCCTTGGTAGATGAGATTTGAAACCTATCTTGTATCCCTGAGATACCACCTCCAGGACCCACGTATCCTGTACGTCCTTGAACCAGGCATCTGAAAAAATACAGTCTGCCCCCTAAACGATTAGATCCCGGATCGAGGGCCGCCCCTTTATGCTGACTTGTTTTTGACGAACTTCTTATTTTGCTCGAATTTATTCCAGGACTGAGCCGGCTTCCAAGTACTCTTGGGTTGCTCTGGCTTAGAGGAGGATTGTTGTCGTTGGGATTTGTCAGAACAAAAGAAACGAAAATTAGAAGATTGTCGTCCCTTTGACCTGTTCTTCTTATCTTGCAGTAAGAAGGCACCCTTGCCTCCGGTAACGGTAGAAATAATGGAGTAAAGGCCTGGACCAAATAAAATCTTTCCTTTGAAGGGAAGAGAAAGGAGTCTGGTTCAGAAGTCATATCCGCAGACCAAGACTTCAACGAGAGCCCCCGGCGGGCTAGGACCGCAAAGTCAGAGGCCCTTGCATTGAGGCGAATAATTTGCATGCTCGCATCACAGATAAAAGAATTAGCAATTCTCAGAGCTTTATTTCTGTCTTGAATATCCTCGAGGGGAGACTCCACCTCAATGAGTCGCACCGTAGGTAGCTGCTCCGGCAACCGCAGCAACTGCAGCCGCCGGTTGAAACAAAAATCCTGTATGTTAAAACATCTTTCTCAGAAAGGTTTCATTTTCTTATCCTCAAGAGGTATAGTAGTATGTTTAGCAAGCGTAGAGATAGCACCATCCACCTTAGGAAAGGAGCCACACAAATCCAGTTGAGAGTCCGGGACCAGGAACAACTTATTAAAAGTAGACGAGGGGGAAAGGAAAAAGAAGAACCAATTCATTCCCATGCATTCTTAATAATGTACGCCATCTTAACCGGCACAGGAAAAGTCAAAGGAACTTTACTGTCTTCGTAAACTCTCTAATTTAGGTATCATAGATTCTTCAGGCGGCCTCTGGAACCTCTTACGTAGACAGAACCTCCTTTAATAAAAAACGCAAGTGCTCAATTTTAAATCTTAAGGACGGTTCCTCCGCAGCAGGAGGCTTAGATGCTAATAACTCCGACCCAGAAAGTTAACCCTTTGAAGCTCCGGAGGTTAACTCATCATCGGATAACTGGGACATAATAGCTAAATCCGATAAATATTTAGATGACTCCGGGTCAGGAGAGCTATGTTTAACCTTTCTCTTGCGTTGTTAGAGCGAGGTAATGCACTGAGGGCCGCAGACACTGCTGTTTGTAACTGCGCTGCAAAGTCCGCAGGAAGAAGGCCGCCTCCGGATGGAGGATTAGATGTGCTACAGGGAACTGCATGTGAAGTGGATAATGTAGCAAGGGTAGTAATCTTATGGGACGCCGAGTCCTGAGAGGTAGAGGGCTGAGAGGGACTAAGAGCCTTAGCAGGCTTGTCTCCTTTCTTAGACTTTACAACAGTGTTAAGGCATGTGGAACAAAATTGAGTGGGCGGGAAAACCATGTTCTCCTCACAATATAAACAGGTACGATTTAGTATAAAAGGAGTACCTTCTAACATGTCAGAGTCCATAGCTCAGGTTATACCCACAGAAGGAAACAAATAAAAACATTTTTTTTTATAGAAAACTGAACCTTTATACTCCCAATAACTGTCGAACTTAGATCTCGCAACAGGGAACACCTGTCCACCATCAAGGTAGGGAAATCCACATCTCCCATAGTATAGCATTTTGTCAACACACGTCTCTAGCTTCAAATGGCTAGCAATCGACAAAGTCCCCCCTCCTAAACGAGGGGGGGGGGGACAGACAGAAATTGTTGGAAAAACGTGAGATGCTATGGAGATGCTATGGATCTTCAAGTTGAGTACTAAGGTCCCATTGGGACTTAATGCAGAATATGATTTCATAAATTACTGGGAGTGAGTTTCTAAGGGTTTGGTATATTAAATAGTTCTTTAATATTTATTCATCTAAGTTGTTCCTTTATTATGCATACCCTCTTTATCTCCTTGTTCTTTTGTGTTTATTTACTGTATAGGGATATTTCATCATTTTTTCCTTAAATGCTTAATATCTGTTTAGGTCTATCCTGGTACTATAGGTATATTTTACTTTATTTACTACATATTTACTACATCCTACAGGGAGTGCAGAATTATTAGGCAAATGAGTATTTTGACCACATCATCCTCTTTATGCATGTTGTCTTACTCCAAGCTGTATAGGCTCAAAAGCCTACTACCAATTAAGCATATTAGGTGATGTGCATCTCTGTAATGAGAAGGGGTGTGGTCTAATGACATCAACACCCTATATCAGGTGTGCATAATTATTAGGCAACTTCCTTTCCTTTGGCAAAATGGGTCAAAAGAAGGACTTGACAGGCTCAGAAAAGTCAAAAATAGTGAGATATCTTGCAGAGGGATGCAGCACTCTTAAAATTGCAAAGCTTCTGAAGCGTGATCATCGAACAATCAAGCGTTTCATTCAAAATAGTCAACAGGGTCGCAAGAAGCGTGTGGAAAACCCAAGGCGCAAAATAACTGCCCATGAACTGAGAAAAGTCAAGCGTGCAGCTGCCAAGATGCCACTTGCCACCAGTTTGGCCATATTTCAGAGCTGCAACATCACTGGAGTGCCAAAAAGCACAAGGTGTGCAATACTCAGAGACATGGCCAAGGTAAGAAAGGCTGAAAGACGACCACTACTGAACAAGACACACAAGCTGAAACGTCAAGACTGGGCCAAGAAATATCTCAAGACTGATTTTTCTAAGGTTTTATGGACTGATGAAATGAGAGTGACTCTTGATGGGCCAGATGGCTGGATTGGTAAAGGGCAGAGAGCTCCAGTCCGACTCAGACGCCAGCAAGGTGGAGGTGGAGTACTGGTTTGGGCTGGTATCATCAAAGATGAGCTTGTGGGGCCTTTTTGGGTTGAGGATGGAGTCAAGCTCAACTCCCAGTCCTACTGCCAGTTTCTGGAAGACACCTTCTTCAAGCAGTGGTACAGGAAGAAGTCTGCATCCTTCAAGAAAAACATGATTTTCATGCAGGACAATGCTCCATCACACGCGTCCAAGTACTCCACAGCGTGGCTGGCAAGAAAGGGTATAAAAGAAGAAAATCTAATGACATGGCCTCCTTGTTCACCTGATCTGAACCCCATTGAGAACCTGTGGTCCATCATCAAATGTGAGATTTACAAGGAGGGAAAACAGTACACCTCTCTGAACAGTGTCTGGGAGGCTGTGGTTGCTGCTGCACGCAATGTTGATGGTGAACAGATCAAAACACTGACAGAATCCATGGATGGCAGGCTTTTGAGTGTCCTTGCAAAGAAAGGTGGCTATATTGGTCACTGATTTGTTTTTGTTTTGTTTTTGAATGTCAGAAATGTATATTTGTGAATGTTGAGATGTTATATTGGTTTCACTGGTAAAAATAAATAATTGAAATGGGTATATATTTGTTTTTTGTTAAGTTGCCTAATAATTATGCACAGTAATAGTCACCTGCACACACAGATATCCCCCTAAAATAGCTAAAACTAAAAACAAACTAAAAACTACTTCCAAAACTAATCAGCTTTGATATTAATGAGTTTTTTGGGTTCATTGAGAACATGGTTGTTGTTCAATAATAAAATTAATCCTCAAGGCGGCCATGATCAGTCGCATCTCATGAAGCTCAGGTATACTCCCGCTGTAGGGACTCACTCTGCTACAGCTTGGGCCTTCAAAGACAGAACCGTAGAGCTTGAGGAGATCCTGGGATCAGTCGAGGCTGACCACTCAGGGGGAAGTCTGGAAATACACTATTTACCCAAGCCACATGCTCCGCTTACAATCATACATCAAACCTGGGAATCGAGCGTGGCCCCGATGCCCGCCCTGGAGTTGCCCATAATTAAGGAGCGCATATTCAGCCCCCAACTATCTACCTTGATCGCAGATGATGACCAGGACTTTATTCTCTCACCCCTGGTGTCCTGTCTGGGGGATGCGGCCGGCCCCTCGGTGGGATACCGGGGACTCTCTCAGAAATACATGGCAATGAAGCGTCTTGATGAGCGGTTCACATTCTTAACAGCAGCTCCATCAAGACGATGCTCCGCAAGAGATTCCTGTGCTCCTATCTCGGCTTCAGACAGACATTTCTATGCAGACGGGGACTTACCTCACAGTAGGTCGGATCAGAGCAGAGCTGGCATAGGCAAGCTACACATCTTCTACCATAGTGTGTTTATGGTCTGTACCTGTGTTTGAACTGAATATGGACCCTATTTAAACATAAACCTAGTTAATAGTTGAACATTTTCTGTTTTTCATGCAACCTTAATACTGCACTTGTCTCTATTGTATTATGCTCTCCCTAGCGTCCTGGTCTAGATGGGTCGGATAACAACATTGTAATGGACACATAAATAGTTCCCTAACACTAGGCTCAGATATAACATCCCTTAATTATAACCACCAGGTAGAAATAACGCACACCACTTGCCTTGATATGTGACATCTGTGACATCTGATTTAGACTAACGCAAACTCATCTACCTTGAATTAACTATGGCTGTATGAAGTGAATTTATCCTAGCTACCCTTACTTCGAATTGGCAGCTTTAACGTATTAATAGTGCCATATGCCTCGAGCGTTATAGAACTCACCATATTTCTTAGCTGAAAGTCCATTCACTCCTCAGACATAGGATATTCTCTTTCATTTTTTGTATACAATTGGTCAGTCCCTTATAACTCCCCATTACCCATACAAACATTCACAGTTCGCTTTATAATGGTTCCTTATGTTTTAATCCGTTGTAGACAAATACCTCATCCTGCTCCTATTGTGAAACATTGCTTTGCAAATTTCTATAAGCCTAGGCCTCTCCCTATCCTCGTATAAGAGCAGCTCTGGACTGCTGATAACCCCCCCACTACTTTTAAATACTTAGGTCCAAAAGTGGCCATTACCAAAGCTAATTTCCTCCTATAGATTATTTTAGCCTCCATGGGCCCATGAGTGACCCCTTATGTTCAAAGAGGTAGTAATTACAGAAAAATACAGCAAAAACTGAGGTTTAAGATGCCTATCCATAACAACCAAATGTGATATGTTATTCTCTTCTAATACTACATGTCAGCTCTATACTCTTCAGATCACTTGTATTTTGTGTAAGTTTCTCTTTGTTATCTCTTTGTTATATAGGTGATGTATTGTTTCATTTCTGTTATATAACATGCATAACCTCAATAAAAAAAAAAAAAAAAAATTACTATGCAGAAAAAGAGATCACTGTCCTTAAATAAAAGGTTAACTGAGCTTTCAAAAAAAAAAAAAAATTAATCCTCAAAAATACAACTTGCCTAATAATTATGCACTCCCTGTATATACATATTTTGATCCGTTTTTTTTTTTAGTATTATTTTTCTAAAATATTTTTTTTTTACCGCTGTTATATAAGATTTAATTTAATAAAGAAATTGTACATGTAATTATCTTTATGACATTTACAACACATGTACACGTTTGCTTTGTTTGAATGTATCCTAGCAACTAAGAGTACAAGGGTATTGGTTGGACCGGTAATGGTCTAATCCAATGGGAGATTTACACACCCTTTTTAAAAGTGCACTTTTGTGTACTTTTTCATCAGTAGTGAGTACGGCTAACGCCGAAACGCTTATACTGCATTAGCTCTTGTACTTTGAATTTTTCATTTCACCATCTATGGAGTGTATGTATACTTTTAATTAGTTTGGAATAAAATATTAACTTTTTATTTGAAAACTGCTCCTCTCATCTTTTTGGTCTTGATATTCCCACAGGACACAAAAAAAAAACGTTTCTTATTATAGAAAACTGCACCTTTATACTCCCAATAGCTGGGGCACTCACCACCTCCTAGACCCAGACAGTTAACAGAGGAAACGTTCTCCTCAGGTTCAAGTCTCAGCCGAATGGAGGAAATGAACATAGACCCCACCCGGTCACATGGAGTGCAAAACAGTACTTCCCCTGTTATTGCGAGTACAGAAGTAATAGAAGCTGTGCAACACTTTCAAAAATGAAAGTGAAACTTAAAAGTGAAACCTGTTTATTCCAGCCAAAAACACACAGTCTTATCAGCCCAAGAAAAAATTACACAAAGCAGCATGTAAATAATTAATACACTGATTAATTAACCCCAACTGTTCAATAAACCCCCTTCAGAGGATATTAACCCTGGATCCTATCAAGGTATAAAGGAGCCACACTGTGACTCTGTTATAGCATTTTATGTGTAAGAATTTAAATGATCTTACCTCCAGGATCCATGCTTTGGAACAGAACACAGCCTCTCAAATGTGACAGTCTTATAGCAGCGCTCCTGACATGGACTTGAGTGAGAGAAAGCAGGCAGTGGAAGTCATCAACACTGATTGCTTAGGAGCTGTTAGCAGAAGTCTGGATGGTTTTGCAGAAAAACTTTCCCTGCATCTCCAGACTCTAACTTTCATCAATACTCTCACTGAGAGGTTGACATGACTACTTAAAACTCAAGTCCTATCTCGAAGGGCAGATACCCTTTTTCATGACTCTCCGAATCTTCTGCCACTTCTCTGCCACCTCCTAATGTGATGAAAGGCAAAGAATGACTGGGGTAATGAGAAAGTGGGAGGGATATTTAAGCCTTTGGCTGGGGTGTCTTTGCCTCCTCCTGGTGGCCAGGTGTTGTATTTTCCAACAGTAAGGAATGAAGCTGTGGACTCTTATCTTAGGAAGGAAATTAAACCATGCGCTCCCAGCTTAAAAACTAAACAAAATTGTGAATAAATTAGTTAAGGTCTTTTTACAGCGTGCTCGCATGCAGCTATAAAGCAGGGGTCTTAAAATGTAAGTTTTCTTTTTACTGGCACAAAAACATTTTCTAAAGTAGAGAAAATGCCATATTTGTAGACAAACATCAGTAAATATAAACTCCTGCTACTATAGCAAAATTGTGTATATAATGTGCATAAACTCCTATCAAGTGCTTAAGACTGCAGGGGAAAAAAAGTATTTGAAGAAGAAAACTAGCAAGGGGAATTCACTATTATCAGAAAACAAAAAGAGGTGATGAATGAAATTCTCTTCTTGCTAAATTTAGTTATTTTTTATGTGATTTGTCACTTGATTAATATATTTCTATATCTATTTGTAAAGATTTATAAATGCATCATTAACAAGGTGATGCCTTTTCTTGGACCAGTATTTATTTTTTTCCATAGGTGGACACTTTATTGCAAAACATTTAGGTTTCAACAAACACCTCTGCTTGTTACAGATAAAAAAAAAAAAAACTAAAAAAAAGCAGAAAATGTTATACATATGATTTAAAAAAAAGACCACACATATTGATATAAGTAGAAAATAAAACAAACAATTGCACTTACCACAAAATAGCATTGTTTACACTTTCTAAAAAAATATCATCAAGAGCCTCTGTTGGCTCAGAGTCATGATAGACGAGAAGCTCTTCAAGCAATGGAGTTATTTCAGGCAGTGTGAGAACATGAACACATGCAATTGATATAGATCGCACATGACCTGCCAAGAGTCTGTGGACAAAACAATACTGGTTGAAAAAACACTCAACTAGGATAGAAAAATACAATAAAAGGTTATATAAGCAAAATTGAAGACAATATGTCCAATAAAAATAAACATTTCAAACATTGGCAAGAGTGCATGAGCTAATGACATATGGGATATACAATCCTATCAGGAGGGGCAAATTTTCCCAAACCTCAAAATGCCTATAAATACACCCCTCACCACACCCACAATTCAGTTTTACAAACTTTGCCTCCCTATGGAGGTGGTGAAGTTTGTGCTTGATTTTCTTATGTGATATGCGCTTCTCAGCATTTTGAAGCCTGTTTCCTCTCTGAGTACAGTGAATGTCAGAGGGATGTGAAGAGAGTATCGCCTATTGATTTTATGGTTTTCCTCACGAGAGATCTTTTCAAAGGTTCTCTGTTATCGGTCTTAGAGATTAATCACCTACCTCCCTTTTTAGATCGACGATATACTCTCATATTCCATTACCTCTACTGTTACTGTTTCAGTACTGGTTTGGCTATCTGCTATATGCGGATGGGTGTCTTTCGGTAAGTATGTTTTCATTACTTAAGACACTCTCAGCTATGGTTTGGCACTTTACGTATTAATATAAAGTTCTAAATATATGTATTGTACTTAGATGTATATTTCCTTTTGCAGACTATCAGTTTCATATTTGGGAAAAAACATATTCAGGAAAATATTTTTCTTACCTGGGGTATCGTCTTTTTTCAAATTGACTGCTTTTTTGTTAAATTTCTGCGTGAAAAATTAGGCTCGTGAGGTTGCAAAATGCTGATGTTTACTGTGTCATTTTTGTCGTGAGACGCAAATTCGTCATTTCCTTCCAGTTTCCTTGCACAAGGTTGCGTCTGCAATGATGCAAGTGTGTCATTTCCGGATGTTGTTAGCCCCAAAAAATTTCATTTTGCGTTGTGCGTCATACTTGCCGCTAAATAATTTCATTATTTAAAACCTCATTTCCTATATGCCTCTTGCCTTTTTCTATGTTCAGAGGGCTATGCTGTTTGCATTTTTTCCCCATTCCTGAAACAGCCAAATAAGGAAATTGATAATTTTGCTTTATATGTTGTTTTTTCTCTTACATTTGCAAGACGTCTCAATCTGATCCTGTCTCAGAAACCACTGTTGGAACCCAGCTGCCTGATTACAGTTCTACCAAAGCTAAGTGTATCTGTTGTAAATTTGTGGAGATTATATCTCTGTGGTACATAATAGTTGTCATGATAAGCTTTTACATGCAGAGAATGTATCCATCAGTACTAGTACATTGCCTATTGTTCCTTCAGCATCTAATGTACATGATATCCCTGTGAATATAAAAGATTTTATTGCTGATGCGATTCAGAAGGCTTTGTCTGCTATTCTGCCTTCTAATAAACGTAAAAGGTCTTTTAAAACTTCTCATAAAGTTGATGAAATTTCAAATGACCGACAACATACTGAGTTATCCTCCTCTGATGAGGATCTATCTGATTCAGAAGATCCTACCTCAGATATTGACACTGACAAATCTACTTATCTATTTAAAATGGAGTATATGTGTTCCTTGTTAAGAGGTGTTGATTACTTTGGATATTGAGGAAACTAGTCCTCTTGATACTAAAACTAGTAAACGTTTAAATTCTGTTTATAAACCTCCTGTGGTTAATCCAGAGGTTTTTCCAGTTCCTGATGCTATTTCTGATATGATTTCTAAGGAATGGAATAGGCCTGGTACTTCTTTTACTCCTTCTTTAAGGTTTAAAAAATTGTACCCTTTGCCAGCAGTTACTTTGGAGTTTTGGGAAAAGATCCCCAAAATTGATGGGGCTATTTCTACTCTTGCCAAACGAACTACTATTCCTATGGAAGATAGTACTTCCTTTAAGGACCCTTTAGATAGGAAACTTGAATCTTATCTAAGGAAAGCTTATTTATATTCTGGCTATCTTCTCAGGCCTGCCATTTCTATGGCTGATGTTGCAGCTGCATCAACTTTTTGGTTTGAAAGTGTAGCGCTACAGGAAATGGATCCTGATTTGTCTAGCATTGCTCGCTTGCTTCAACATGCTAATCATTTTATCTGTGATGCTATTTTTGATATCATCAAAATTGATGTTAGATCTATGTCTTTAGCTATTTTACTTAGAAGAGCTTTGTGGCTCAAATATTGGAATGCTGACATGGTATCTAAGTCTAGATTACTATCTCTTTCTTTCCAAGGTAATAATTTATTTGGTTCTCAGTTGGATTAGATTATTTCAACTGTCACTGGGGGGAAGGGAGTTTTTTTGCCTCAGGATAAAAGACCTAAGGGTAAATCTAAAGCTTCTAACCGCTTTCGTTCCTTTCGACAGAATAAGGAACAGAAACCCAATCCTTCCCCCAAAGAATCTGGTTCCAATTGGAAACCTTCTTCGAGTTGGAATAAATCCAAGCCGTTTAAGAAACCAAAGCCAGCCCCCAAGTCTGCATGAAGGTGCGGCCCTCATTCCAGCTCAGCTGGTGGGGGGCAGATTAAGATTTTTCCAAAGCATTTGGGCAGATTTTGTCCAAAATCAATGGATTCAGGGTATTGTCTCTCAAGAGTATCAAATAGGATTCAGAGTAAGACCTCCTGTAAGAAGATTTTCTCTCTCATGCATCCCAGCAAATCCAGTAAAAGCTCAGGCTTTTCTGAAGTGTGTTTCAGATCTGGAGCTTTCAGGGGTAATCATACCTGTTCCATTTTAGGAACAGGTTCTGAGGTTTTATTCAATTCTATTCATTGTCCCAAAGAAAGAAAATTTATTTAGGCCAGTTCTGGATCTGAAAATTTTGAATCGTTTTGTAAGAGTGCCAACTATCAAAATAGTGACTATTTTGTCTTTTGTTCAGCAAGGTCATTATATGTCCACGATAGACTTGCAGGATGCATATCTTCATATTCTGATTCATCCAGACCACTATTGGTTTCTGAGATTCTCTTTTCTAGTCAAGCATTACCAATTTGTCGCTCTTCCATTTGGCCTAGCGACAGCTCCAAGAATCTTTTCAAAGGTTCTTGGTGCCCTACTCTCTGTAATCAGAGAACAAGGTATTGCTGTGTTTCCTTATTTGGACGATATCTTGGTACTAGCTTAGTCTTTACATTCTGCCGAATATCACACAAATCAACTAGTGTTGTTTCTTCGGAAACATGGTTGAAGGATCAATTTACCAAAGGTTTCTTGATTCCTCACACAAGGGTCACCTTTTTTAGGTTTCCAGATAGATTCAGTGTCATGAATGGAGGATTTACCAAAAAGTTCCTTGATAGATAGATTCAGTGTCCATGACTTTCTCTAACAGACAAGAGACAAATAAAATTGATTTCAGCTTGTCAGAGCGTTCAGTCTCAATCACTCCCTTCAGTAGCTATGTGCATGGAAGTTTTAGGTCTCATGACTGCAGCATCGGATGCGATCCCCTTTGCTCGTTTCCATATGAGACCTCTCCAGCTTTGTATGCTGAATCAATGGTGCAGGGATTATACAAAGATATCACAATTATTATCCTTAAATCCCAATGTTTGACTCTCTCTAACTTGGTGGGTAGATCACCATCGTATAGTTCAAGGGGCTTCTTTCGTTCATCCAACCTGGACTGTGATCAAAACAGATGCAAATCTTTCAGGTTGGGGAGCTGTCTGGGGATCTCTGACAGCACAAGGGGTTTGAAAATCTCAAGAGGCGAGGTTACCAATCAATATTTTAGAACTCTGTGCTATTTTCAGGGCTCTTCAGGTTTGGCCTCTGTTGAAGGGAGAAGCATTCATTTGTTTTCAGACAGACAATATCATATCACAACTGTGACATATGTCAATTATCAGGGTGGGACTCACAGTCCCCTAGCTATGAAAGAAGTATCTCAGATACTTTCTTGAGCGGAATCCAGCTCCTGTCTAATTTCTGTGGTACATATCCCAGGTGTAGACAATTGGGAAGCGGATTATCTCAGCCGTCAGACTTTACATCCGGGGGAGTGGCCGCTCCATTCAGATGTGTTTTCTCAGATTGTTCAGATGTGGGGTCTTCCAGAACTAGATCTGATGGCTTCCAATATAAACAAGAAACTTCCCAGGTACCTGTCCAGGTCCAGGGATCCTCAGGCGGAGTTGGTGGATGTGTTAGCAGTTCCTTGGTGTTACCAACCTGCTTATATCTTCCTGCCTCTAGTTCTTTTTCCAAGAGTGATCTCCAAGATCATCATGGAATAATCGTTTGTGTTGCTGGTAGCTCTAGCATTGCCTCAAAGGTTTTGGTATGCGGATCTTGTCCAGATGTCCATTTGCCAACCTTGGCCACTTCCTTTAAGACCAGACCTTCTGTCTTAAGGTCCGTTTTTTCCATCAGGATCTCAAATCATTAAATTTGAAGGTATGGAAATTGAACGCCTAGTGCTTAGTCATAGAGGTTTCTCTGACTCAGTGATTAATACAACGTTACAGGCTCATAAATCTGTTTTTAGGAAGATTTATTATCGAGTTTGGAAGACATATTTCATGGTGTTCTTCTGATAAATTCTCCTGGCATTCTTTTAGTATTCCTAAAATTTTACAGTTTCTTCAGGATGGTTTGAATAAAGGTTTGTCTGCAAGTTCCTTAAACAGACAAATCTATGCTCTTTCTGTTTTATTTCACAGAAAGATTGCTAAGCTTCCTGATATTCACTGCTTTGTACAGGCTTTGGTCCGTATCAAGCCTGTCATTAAATCAATCTCTCCTCCTTGGAGTATTAATTCGGTTTTAAAGGCTTTACAGGCTCCTCGTTTTGAGCCTATGCATTCTTTGGACATTAAACTACTTTCTTGGAAAGTGTTGTTCCTTTTGGCTATCTCTTCTGCTAGAAGAATTTCCGAATTATCTGCTCTTTCTTGTGAATCTCATTTTCTGATTTTCCATCAGGATAAGGCATTTTTGCGGACTTCATTTAAATTTCTACCTAAGGTTGTAAATTCTAACAACATTAATAGAGAAATTGTTGTTCCCTCTTTGTGTCCTAATCCTAAGAATTCTTTGGAGAGATCCTTACATTCTTTGGATGTTGTAAGAGCTTTGAAATATTATGGTGAAGCTACTAAAGATTTCAGAAAGACTTCTAGTCTATTTGTTGTCTTTTCTGGTTCTAGGAAATGTCAGAACGCGTCTGCCATTTCCTTGGCATCTTGGTTAAAGCTTTTGATTAATCAGGCTTATTTGAAGTCGGGTAAGGCGCCGCTTTAGAGAATTACAGCTCATTCTACTAGATCAGTCTCCACTTCGTGGGCTTTTAAGAATGAAGCTTCAGTTGATCAGATTTGCAAAGCAGCAACTTGGTCTTCTTTGCATACTTTTACTAAATTCTACCGTTTTGATGTATTTGCTTCTTCGGAAGCAGTTTTTGATAGAAAAGTTCTTCAGGCAGCTGTTTCAGTTTGATTCCTCTGCTTATGTTTAAGTTTTTTCTTTTCAACTATGAGAAAAACATAGAAAATGGCTATTATTTATATCCCTCCCTCGCTAGTGACTCTTCTGTGGAATTCCACATCTTGGGTATTACTATCCCATACTTCACTAGCTCATGGACTCTTGCCAATTACATGAAAGAAAACATAATTTATGTAAGAACTTGCCTGATAAATTCATTTCTTTCATATTGGCAAGAGTCCATGAGACCCACCCTCTGTTATGGTGGTTATGATTTTTGTATAAAGCACAATTATATTTCCAGTTCTTTTTTGATGCTTTGTACTCGTTTCTTTATCACCCCGCTACTTGGCTATTCGTTAAAGGGACACTGAACCCAAATCTTTTCTTGTGTGATTCAGATAGAGCATGCAATTTTAAGCAACTTTCTAATTAACTCCTATTATCAAATTTTCTTCATTCTCTTGGTATGTTTATTTGAAAAATAAGAATGTAAGTTTAGATGCCGGCCCATTTTTGGTAAACAAACTGGGTTGTCCTTGCTGATTGGACAGCACCAACAAACAAGTGCTGTCCATGGTCTGAACCAAAATTTGCTGGCTCCTTAGCTTAGATGCCTTAGTTTTCAAATAAAGATAGCAAGAGAACGAAATTTTTTTTTATAATAGACGTAAATTAGAAAGTTGCTTAAAATTGCATGCTCTATCTGAATCATGAAAGAAAGAAATTGGGTTCAGTGTCCCTTTAAACTAAATTGTTGGTGTGGTGAGGGGTGTATTTATAGGCATTTTTTGGTTTGGGAAACTTTGCCCCTCCTGGTAAAATTGTATATCCCATACGTCACTAGCTCATGGACTCTTGTCAATATGAAAGAAATTAATTTATCAGGTAAGTTCTAACATAAAGGTAAATTTATGCTTACCTGATAAATTGATTTCTTCTATGATACGACGAGTCCACGGATTCATCCTTTACTTGTGGGATATTATCCTCCTGCTAACAGGAAGTGGCAAAGAGCACCACAGCAGAGCTGTCTATATAGCTCCTCCCTTGACTCCACCCCTCAATCATTCGACCGAAGGTACAGGAAGAAAAAGGAGAAACTAAAAGGTGTAGAGGTGACTGAAGTTTTAAATAAAAAAAAATATAATCTGTCTTAAATTGAGAGGGCGGGCCGTGGACTCGTCGTATAATAGAAGAAATCAATTTATCAGGTAAGCATAAATTTACTTTTCTTCTATAAGATACGACAAGTCCACGATTCATCCTTTACTTGTGGGATACAATACCAAAACTACAGGACACGGATGAACGGGAGGGACAAGACAGATGCCTAAACAGAAGGCACCACTGCTTGAAGAACTTTTCTCCCAAAAATAGCCTCCGAAGAAGCAAAAGTATCAAATTTGGAAAAGGTATGAAGTGAAGACCAAGTCGCAGCCTTACAAATCTGTTCAACAGAAGCATCATTTTTAAAAGCCCATGTGGAAGCCACCTCTCTAGTAGAGTGAGCTGTAATACGTTCAGGAGGCTGCTGTTCAGCAGTCTTGTATGCCAAACGGATGATGCTTTTCAGCCAAAAAGAAAGAGAGGTAGCCGTAGCTTTTTGATCTCTACGCTTTCCAGAATAGACAACAAACAGAGAAGATGTTTGACGGAAATCTTTGGTCGCTTGCAAGTAAAACTTCAAAGAACGAACCATGTCCAAGTTGTGCAACAGACGCTCCTTCTTAGAGGAAGGATTAGGACACAGGGAAGGAACAACAATTTCCTGATTAATGATAATGATCTTATTAGTAACAACCTTAGGAAGGAATCCAGGTTTGGTACGCAAAACCACCTTATCAGAATGGAAAACAAGATAAGGCGAGTCGCATTGCAATGCAGATAGTTCAGAAACTCTTCGAGCCGAAGAGATAGCAACTAAAAACAGAACTTTCCAAGATAGAAGCTTAATATCTATGGAATGCATAGGTTCAAACGGAACCCCTTGAAGAACTTTAAGAACTAAATTCAAACTCCATGGCGGAGCAACAGGTTTAAACACAGGCTTAATTCTAACCAAAGCCTGACAAAATGACTGAACGTCTGGAACATCTGCCAGACATTTGTGCAGCAAAATTGACAAAGCAGATATCTGTCCCTTTAAGGAACTAGCTGATAACCCTTTCTCCAATCCTTCTTGGAGAAAGGACAAAATCCTAGGAATCCTGATCTTACTCCATGAACAGCCTTTGGATTCACACCAATAAAGATATTTACGCCATATCTTATGGTAAATCTTCCTAGTGACAGGCTTTTGAGCTTGAATCAAGGTGTCTATGGCCGACTCAGAGAATCCTCGCTTAGATAAAATCAAGTGTTCAATTTCCAGGCAGTCAGCCGCAGAGAAACTAGATTTGGATGATGGAACGGACCTTGAATGAGAAGGTCCTGTCTCAGTGGCAGTGTCCACGGTGGTAGAGATGACATTTCCACCAGGTCTGCATACCTAAGTCCTGCGTGGCCATGCAGGTGCTATCAAAATCACCGAAGCCCTCTCCTGTTTGATTCTGGCAATCAGACGAGGAAGGAGAGGAAATGGTGGAAAAACATAAGCCAGGTTGAACGACCAAGGTACTGCTAGAGCATCTATCAGTACTGCTTGGGGATCCCTTGATATGGACCCGTAACAAGGAAGTTTGGCATTCCGACGAAATGCCATCAGATCCAATTCTGGTGTGCCCCATTGATGATTCAATTGTGCAAACACCTCCGGATGGAGCTCCCACTCCCCCGGATGAAAAGTCTGACGACTTAGAAAATCTGCTTCCCAGTTCTCCTCTCCTGGGATATAGATTGCTGATAGATGGCAAATTATTTTGGAAACCTCTCTTTCGCTAGAGAACTCTTTGTTCCCCCTTGATGATTGATATATGCCACAGTCGTGATATTGTCCAACTGGAATCTCTTCCCTGCTTTCAGGGAATTCCAGACTGCACCCCAGCCCAATAGGCTGGCGTCCGTCGTCACTATGACCCACGCTGGCCTGCGGAAACACATTCCCTTGGACAGATGATCCTGTGACAACCACCAAAGAAGAGAGTCTCTGGTCTCTTGATCCAGATTTATCTGAGGAGATAAATTTGCATAATCCCCATTCCACTGTTTGAGCATGCATAGTTGCAGTGGTCTGAGATGCAAGCGAGCAAACGGAACTATGTCCATTGCCGCTACCATTAGTCCAATTACTTCCATACACTGAGCCACTGACGGCCATGGAATGGAATGAAGTGCTCGGCAGGTGGTTAAAATCTTTGATTTTCTGACCTCCGTCAGAAAAATTTTCATGTTTACCGAATCTATCAGAGTTCCCAGGAATGGAACTCTTGTGAGAGGGATAAGTGAACTCTTTTTTACGTTCACCTTCAACCTGTGAGATCTTAGAAAAGCCAACACGATGTCCATGTGAGATTTGGCTAGTTGGTAAGTTGACGCCTGAATTAAGTTATTGTCCAGATAAGGTGCCACTGCTATGCCCCGCGGCCTTAGAACTGCCAGAAGGGACCCTATCAATTTTGTGAAAATTCTGGGAGCTGTGGCCAACCTGAAGGGAAGAGCCACAAACTGGTAATGCTTGTCCAGGAAGGCGAACCTGAGGAACTGGTGATGATCTTTGTGGATAGGAATGTGAAGATACGCATCCTTCAAATCCACGGTGGTCATATATTGACCATCCTGGATCATTGGTAAAATAGTCTGAATGGTCTCCATCTTGAAGGATGGGACTCTGAGAAATTTGTTTAAGATCTTGAGATCTAAAATCGGTCTGAAGGTTCCCTCTTTTTTGGGACCCACGAACAGATTGGAGTAAAACCCCTGCCCCTGTTCTGCTTTTGGAACTGGGCAGATTACCCCCATAGTATATAGGTCTTCTAAACAGCATAAGAACGCCTCTCTTTTTGTTCTGTTTACAGACAACCGTGAAAGATGAAATCTCCCCCTTGGAGGAGAATCTTTGAAGTCTAGAAGATACCCCTGGGTCACGATTTCTAAAGTCCTGAACGTCTCTTGCCCAAGCCTGAGCAATGAGAGAAAGTCTGCCCCCTACTAGATCCGGTCCCGGGTCGGGGGCTGCCCCTTCATGCCGTCTTGGTGGCAGCAGCGGGCTTCTTGGTCTGTTTACCCTTATTCCAGGTCTGGTTAGGTCTCCAGACTGACTTGGATTGAGCAAAATTCTTCTCCAGGGACCACATTTGAAGTTTCGAAAGGAACGAAAATTATTTTGTTTGGTCCCCGAATAGAGTCTTACCCTTGAAAGGAATAGCTAAAAGCTTAGATTTTGATAACACATCAGCAGACCAGGACTTAAGCCATAACGCTCTACGCGCTAAAATGGCAAAACCTGAATTCTTTGCCGCTAATTTAGCCAGTTGAAAAGCGGCATCTGTAATGAAAGAATTAGCTAGCTTGATAGCCCTAATTCTATCCAGAATATCATCTAAAGGGGTCTTAACCTTAAGAGCCTCCTCTAGAGCCTCAAACCAAAAAGCAGCTGCAGTAGTTACAGGAACAATGCACGCTATAGGTTGCAGAAGAAAACCCTGATGAATAAATATTTTCTTTAGAAGACCCTCTAATTTTTTATCTATAGGATCTTTGAAAGCACAACTGTCCTCAATAGGTATAGTTGTACGTTTAGCCAGGGTATAAATAGCTCCCTCAACCTTAGGGATTGTCTGCCACGAATCCCGAATGGTGTCTGATATGGGAAACATTTTCTTAAAAGTAGGAGGGGGAGAGAACGGAATACCTGGTCTATCCCACTCCTTAGTATACAATGTCCGAAATCCTCTTAGGGACTGGAAAAACATTAGTGTAAGCAGGAACCTCTAGATATCTATCCATTTTACACAATTTCTCTGGTGGAATTACAATAGGGTCACAATCATCCAGAGTTGCTAAAACCTCCCTGAGCAACAAGCGGAGGTGTTCTAGCTTAAACTTAAAAGCCGTCATATCTGAGTCTGTTTGAGGGAACATCTTTCCTGAATCAGAAAGCTCTCCCTCAGACAGCAATTCCTTCACCCCCAACTCAGAACATTGTGAGGGTACATCGGAGATGGCTAATAAAGCATCAGAGGGCTCAGTATTTACTCTCACACCTGACCTACTGCACTTCCCCTGCAACCCAGGCAGTTTAGATAAAACTTCAGTGAGGGTAGTAGACATAACTGCGGCCATATCTTGCAGGGTGAGAGAATTAGACGCATTTAGTACTTGGCGTCGCTTGTGCGGGCGTTAACGGTTGTGACACTTGGGGAGAATTAGATGGCATAACCTGATTCTCTTCTGACTGAGAATCATCCTGCAACATACTTTTATCAGCTAAAATATGTTCTTTGCAATTTAAGGCCCTATCAGTGCATGTGGGACACATTTTAAGTGGGAGTTCCACAATGGCTTCTAAACACATGGAACATTGGCTTTCCTCAATGTCAGACATGTTAAACAGGCTAGTAATGACCACAAACAGGCTTGAAAACACTTTATTTAGTGAAAAATGAAAAAACGGTACTGTGCCTTTAAGAGAAAAAAAAGCATACAATTTTTCCAAAACTGCTTTAAAACATCAAATCGTTTAAATTTTATGATAGAAGCATCCTAACTATGCAGCTAAGTTTGCCCCACAAGGATAGGAACACTTAACCCTTATTAGAAAAAATGGATAATTAGAAAAACGTTTATATCAATAAAAACACCCCCTGCACCTCGCCACAGCACCTGCCCTCAGGGGTCTGCAAAACATAATTTATGTAAGAACTTACCTGATAAATTAATTTCTTTCATATTAGCAAGAGTCCATGAGCTAGTGACGTATGGGATATACATTCCTACCAGGAGGGGCAAAGTTTCCCAAACCTTAAAATGCCTATAAATACACCCCTCACCACACCCACAATTCAGTTTAACGAATAGCCAAGAAGTGGGGTGATAAGAAAAAAGTGCGAAAGCATATAAAATAAGGAATTGGAATAATTGTGCTTTATACAAAAAAATCATAACCACCACAAAAAAGGGCGGGCCTCATGGACTCTTGCTAATATGAAAGAAATGAATTTATCAGGTAAGTTCTTACATAAATTATGTTTTCTTTCATGTAATTAGCAAGAGTCCATGAGCTAGTGACGTTTGGGATAATGACTACCCAAGATGTGGATCTTTCCACGCAAGAGTCAATAGAGAGGGAGGGATACAATAAAGACAGCCAATTCCTGCTGAAAATAATCCACACCCAAAATAAAGTTTAATGAAAAACATAAACAGAAGATTCAAACTGAAACCGCTGCCTGAAGTACTTTTCTACCAAAAACTGCTTCAGAAGAAGAAAATACATCAAAATGGTAGAATTTAGTAAAATTATGCAAAGAGGACCAAGTTGCTGCTTTGCAAATCTGATCAACCGAAGCTTCATTCCTAAACGCCCAGGAAGTAGAAACTGACCTAGTAGAATGAGCTGTAATCCTTTGAGGCGGAGTTTTACCCGACTCGACATAGGCATGATGAATTAAAGATTTCAACCAAGATGCCAAAGAAATGGCAGAAGCTTTCTGGCCTTTTCTAGAACCGGAAAAGATAACAAATAGACTAGAAGTCTTTCGGAAAGACTTAGTAGCTTCAACATAATATTTCAAAGCTCTAACAACATCCAAAGAATGCAACGATTTCTCCTTAGAATTCTTAGGATTAGGACATAATGAAGGAACCACAATTTCTCTACTAATGTTGTTGGAATTCACAACCTTAGGTAAAAATTCAAAAGAAGTTCGCAACACCGCCTTATCCTGATGAAAAATCAGAAAAGGAGACTCACAAGAAAGAGCAGATAATTCAGAGACTCTTCTGGCAGAAGAGATCGCCAAAAGGAACAAAACTTTCCAAGAAAGTAATTTAATGTCCAATGAATGCATAGGTTCAAACGGAGGAGCTTGAAGAGCCCCCAGAACCAAATTCAAACTCCAAGGAGGAGAAATTGACTTAATGACAGGTTTTATACGAACCAAAGCTTGTACAAAACAATGAATATCAGGAAGATTAGCAATCTTTCTGTGAAAAAGAACAGAAAGAGCAGAGATTTGTCCTTTCAAAGAACTTGCGGATAAACCTTTATCTAAACCATCCTGAAGAAACTGTAAAATTCTCGGAATTCTAAAAGAATGCCAAGAAAAATGATGAGAAAGACACCAAGAAATATAAGTCTTCCAGACTCTATAATATATCTCTCTGGATACAGATTTACGAGCCTGTAACATAGTATTAATCACAGAGTCAGAGAAACCTCTTTGACCAAGAATCAAGCGTTCAATCTCCATACCTTTAAATTTAAGGATTTGAGATCCTGATGGAAAAAAGGACCTTGCAACAGAAGGTCTGGTCTTAGCGGAAGAGTCCACGGATGGCAAGAGGCCATCCGGACAAGATCCGCATACCAAAACCTGTGAGGCCATGCTGGAGCTACCAGCAGAACAAACGAGCATTCCTTCAGAATCTTGGAGATTACTCTTGGAAGAAGAACTAGAGGCGGAAAGATATAGGCAGGATGATACTTCCAAGGAAGTGATAATGCATCCACTGCTTCCGCCTGAGGATCCCGGGATCTGGACAGATACCTGCGAAGTTTCTTGTTTAGATGAGACGCCATCAGATCTATTTCTGGAAGCTCCCACATTTGAACAATCTGAAGAAATACCTCTGGGTGAAGAGACCATTCGCCCGGATGCAACGTTTGGCGACTGAGATAATCTGCTTCCCAATTGTCTATGCCTGGGATATGAACCGCAGAGATTAGACAGGAGCTGGATTCCGCCCAAACCAGAATTCAAGATACTTCTTTCATAGCCAGAGGACTGTGAGTCCCTCCTTGATGATTGATGTATGCCACAGTTGTGACATTGTCTGTCTGAAAACAAATGAACGATTCTCTCTTCAGAAGAGGCCAAGACTGAAGAGCTCTGAAAATTGCACGGAGTTCCAAAATATTGATCGGTAATCTCACCTCCTGAGATTCCCAAACTCCTTGTGCCGTCAGAGATCCCCACACAGCTCCCCAACCTGTGAGACTTGCATCTGTTGAAATTACAGTCCAGGTCGGAAGAACAAAAGAAGCCCCCTGAATTAAACGATGGTGATCTGTCCACCACGTTAGAGAGTGTCGTACAATCGGTTTTAAAGATATTAATTGAGATATCTTTGTGTAATCCCTGCACCATTGATTCAGCATACAGAGCTGAAGAGGTCGCATGTGAAAACGAGCAAAGGGGATCGCGTCCGATGCAGCAGTCATAAGACCTAGAATTTCCATGCATAAGGCTACCGAAGGGAATGATTTGACTGAAGGTTTCGACAAGCTGAAATCAATTTTAGACGTCTCTTGTCTGTCAAAGACAGAGTCATGGACACTGAATCTATCTGGAAACCCAGAAAGGTTACCCTTGTCTGAGGAATCAATGAACTTTTTAGTGAATTGATCCTCCAACCATGATCTTGAAGAAACAACACAAGTCGATTCGTATGAGATTCTGCTAAATGTAAAGACTGAGCAAGTACCAAGATATCGTCCAAATAAGGAAATACCACAATACCCTATTCTCTGATTACAGACAGAAGGGCACCGAGAATCTTTGTAAAAATTCTTGGAGCTGTAGCTAGGCCAAACGGCAGAGCCACAAACTGGTAATGCTTGTCCAGAAAAGAGAATCTCAGGAACTGATAATGATCTGGATGAATCGGAATATGCAGATATGCATCCTGTAAATCTATTGTGGACATATAATGCCCTTGCTGAACAAAAGGCAAGATAGTCCTTACAGTTACCATTTTGAACGTTGGTATCCTTACATAACGATTCAATATTTTTAGATCCAGAACTGGTCTGAAGGAATTCTCCTTCTTTGGTACAATGAAGAGATTTGAATAAAACCCCAGCCCCTGTTCCAGAACTGGAACTGGCATAATTACTCCAGCCAACTCTAGATCTGAAACACATTTCAGAAATGCTTGAGCTTTCACTGGATTTACTGGGACACGGGAAAGAAAAAAATCTCTTTGCAGGAGGTCTTATCTTGAAACCAATTCTGTACCCTTCTGAAACAATGTTCTGAATCCAAAGATTGTGAACAGAATTGATCCAAATTTCTTTGAAAAAACGTAACCTGCCCCCTACCAGCTGAGCTGGAATGAGGGCCGCACCTTCATGTGGACTTAGAAGCTGGCTTTGCTTTTCTAGAAGGCTTGGATTTATTCCAGACTGGAGATGGTTTCCAAACTGAAACTGCTCCTGAGGATGAAGGATCAGGCTTTTGTTCTTTGTTGAAACGAAAGGAACGAAAACGATTATTAGCCCTGTTTTTACCCTTAGATTTTTTATCCTGTGGTAAAAAAGTTCCTTTCCCACCAGTAACAGTTGAGATAATAGAATCCAACTGAGAACCAAACAATTTGTTACCCTGGAAAGAAATGGAAAGTAGAGTCGATTTAGAAGACATATCAGCATTCCAAGTTTTAAGCCATAAAGCTCTTCTAGCTAAAATAGCTAGAGAAATAAACCTGACATCAACTCTGATAATATCAAAAATGGCATCACAGATAAAATTATTAGCATGTTGAAGAAGAATAATAATATTATGAGAATCATGATCTGTTACTTGTTGCGCTAAAGTTTCCAAACAAAAAGTTGAAGCTGCAGCAACATCAGCCAATGATATAGCAGGTCTAAGAAGATTACCTGAACACAGATAAGCTTTTCTTAGAAAGGATTCAATTTTCCTATCTAAAGGATCCTTAAACGAAGTACCATCTGACGTAGGAATAGTAGTACGTTTAGCAAGGGTAGAAATAGCCCCATCAACTTTAGGGATTTTGTCCCAAAATTCTAATCTGTCAGACGGCACAGGATATAATTGCTTAAAACGTTTAGAAGGAGTAAATGAATTACCCAAATTATTCCATTCTCTGGAAATTACTTCAGAAATAGCACCAGGAACAGGAAAAACTTCTGGAATAACCACAGGAGATTTAAAGACCTTATCTAAACGTTTAGATTTAGTATCAAGAGGACCAGAATCCTCAATTTCTAAAGCAATTAGTACTTCTTTAAGTAAAGAACGAATAAATTCCATTTTAAATAAATATGAAGATTTATCAGCATCAATCTCTGAGACAGAATCCTCTGAACCAGAAGAGTCATTAGAATCAGAATGATGATGTTCATTTAAAAATTCATCTGTATAAAGAGAAGTTTTAAAAGATTTTTTATGTTTACTAGAAGGAGGAATAACAGACATAGCCTTCTTGATGGATTCAGAAACAAAATCTCTTATGTTATCAGGAACATTCTGAACATTAGATGTTGATGGAACTGCAACAGGTAATGGTACATTACTAAAGGAAATATTATCTGCATTAACAAGTTTGTCATGACAATTAATACAAACAACAGCTGGAGGAATAGCTACCAAAAGTTTACAGCAGATACACTTAGCTTTGGTAGTTCCAGCACCAGACAGCGATTTTCCTGAAGTATCTACTGACTCAGATGCAACGTGAGACATCTTGCAATATGTAAGAGAAAAAACAACATATAAAGCAAAATTGATCAAATTCCTTAAATGACAGTTTCAGGAATGGGAAAAAATGCCAGTGAACAAGCTTCTAGCAACCAGAAGCAATAAATAATGAGACTTAAATAATGTGGAGACAAAAGCGACGCCCATATTTTTTTAGCGCCAAAAATGACGCCACGTCCGGAATGCCGACATTTTTTGGCGCAAAAGAACGTCAAAAATGACGCAACTTCCGGCGACACGTATGACGCCGGAAACAGAAAAGATTTTTTGCGCCAAAAAAGTCAGCGCCAAGAATGACGCAATAAAATGAAGCATTTTCAGCCCCCGCGAGCCTAACAGCCCACAGGGAAAAAAGTCAAATCTTTAAGGTAAGAAAAATATTTGATTCAAATGCATTATCCCAAATATGAAACCGACTGTCTGAAAATAAGGAATTTTGAACATCCTGAGTCAAGGCAAATAAATGTTTGAATACATATATTTAGAACTTTATTAAAAAAGTGCCCAACCATAGCTTTAGAGTGTCACAGAAAATAAGACTTACTTACCCCAGGACACTCATCTACATGTTTGTAGAAAGCCAAACCAGTACTGAAACGAAAATCAGCAGAGGTAATGGTATATTTATAAGAGTATATCGTCGATCTGAAAAGGGAGGTAAGAGATGAATCTCTACGACCGATAACAGAGAACCTATGAAATAGACCCCGTAGAAGGAGATCATTGAATTCAAACAGGCAATACTCTCCTCACATCCCTCTGACATTCACTGCACGCTGAGAGGAAAACCGGGCTCCAAGCATATCAACGTAGAATCTAGCACAAACTTACTTCACCACCTCCATAGGAGGCAAAGTTTGTAAAACTGAATTGTGGGTGTGGTGAGGGGTGTATTTATAGGCATTTTAAGGTTTGGGAAACTTTGCCCCTCCTGGTAGGAATGTATATCCCATACGTCACTAGCTCATGGACTCTTGCTAATTACATGAAAGAAAACCAGGTTAAAGCTTCGATTTGGCCCAATACAGTCACAAGGGCCCACCGGAGTTGGAGCTTGCCGCTTGCCTGACAAAAACAACTGCGCAAATGAGGCGCGAAAATAGGCCCCGCCCATCTTACTCGATGTCTCTTAGCCCAAATGAACCGCACCAGAGCGGTCTAAAACTAGCCATGTGGGTTCATAAACCCAAAAAGTAAGCCATGTGTATCCTCTTAATAAGCATGAAAAACGTTCCTCATAAAAACGTTATCAGCACTCCCAGTAATGTAAACGTTTGCCCACAAACATTCAAAACTCAGTGTCAACCATTTTTTCTTAGCCCATATATGCAAGCTCAGTAATACCCCTCTATATATTTTAGTATTACTGCTTACCCTTTCCCTCATGGGGATACTGTCAGCCAATTCTGAAATACCACAGTCTCTCCAGAAAAAAATGACTGAACATACCTCACTGCTTATAGCATGAAAAACGTTCCTCACACTGAAGTTTCTTAAGTACTCCTCAGCCATTCTGTAGGAACTGCTCTGGATCTTAGTGACAACTGCTAAGATCATCAGCCTCCAGGCAGAAGTCTTCATCCATCTGCTGCCTGAGGGAAAATAGTACACACCGGTACCATTTAAAATAAAAAACTCTTGCTTGAAGAAAATAAAAACTAACATTTTACCACCTCTTTCACTTTACCCTTCCTAGTACTTAGAGTAGGCAAAGAGAATGACTGGGGGGTGGAGTCAAGGGAGGAGCTATATAGACAGCTCTGCTGTGGTGCTCTTTGCCACTTCCTGTTAGCAGGAGGATAATATCCCACAAGAAAAGGATGAATCCGTGGACTCGTCGTATCTTATAGAAGAAATTATGTTTTTATCTACACAGACATGCTAGAGTCTACAAATCACATAGGGCTATTTGGCTACAGCCTTGTATCATTATTATTATACACAAAAAATCAATACATTTTAATTAAAAAAAATATGTACTTTGAGACTGAAATCTTCTGCATACTAAGTGATAATCTTGGAGCATATGAAACAACTGATCATTTTCTACAAAAGGAGATTTAATTCATAAAAAGTAAATGTTTTTAAGAAAGGATGCTAAGGTCAAGCAGTAGGAGCATCCCTTTTAGGGATGTTCAGATAGATTATATTTCCTGAAACATACAGAAAAAACAAACAAATAAAAGACCCCTGCCTTCTTTACTTCTTCAGAATGATCTACAAGAAAAGAAACTCAAACTCATCTTTCTAAAAACTGTCACCATGAATAAAGAACACAAAAGGATAAAAGCCATAGAATATTATCCCTAAAAGGGACCAGGAACAGACCTGAACAGAAAAGTAGAAAAAAATATAAAGTGTCTAACCAACACTGTTATAGAAATATACTTTTTACCTATGTAATTACCTTGTATCTAAGATTCTGCTGATTACCTCATTATTATTTTGACAGACTTGCATTTCAGACAATTAGTGTTGACTCTAAAATAACTCCACGTGCATAAGCACAATGTTATCTATATGAAACACATGAACTAACAACCTCTAGCTGTAAAACACTGTAAAAATTTATTCACATAAGAAGTTACCTTCAAGGGCTTAGAAATTAGCATGAGTCTACCTAGGTTCAGCATTAAATAAGAATACCAAGAGAACAAAGCAAAATGTATGATAAAAGTAATTAGAAAGTTGTTTAAAATGACATGCCCTATCTGAATCATGAAAGTTTAATATGGACTTTACTATCTAATCAATATAAAAACAGAATTTATTCTTACCTGATAAATTTCTTTCTTTCCGAATATGGTGAGTCCACTGCATCATCAATTACTGTTGGGAATCAATACCAAGAGGACACAGATGATTAGGAAGGGACAAGACAGGTAACCTAAACAGAAGGCACCACCACTTGAAGAACCTTTTTCCCCGAAAGAAGCCCAAGCCGAGGCAAAAGTATCGAATTTGTAAAATTTGGAAAAAGTAAGCAGAGAAGACCAAGTCGCCGCCTTGCAAATCTGTTCCACAGAAGCTTTATTCTTGAAAGCCCAAGAAGAAGAAACAGCCCTAGTGGAAGGAACTGTAATTCTCTCAGGAGGCTGCTGTCCAGCAGTCTCATAAGCCAAACAAATTATATTTCTCAACCAGAGAGAAAGAGAAGTAGCTGTAGCTTTCTGACCTTTACGTTTCCCAGAGAAATGAGCAAACAGGGCAGAAGACTGGCAAAATCCTTAGTCGCCTGTAGGTAGAAGTTCAGAGCACGCACAACATCAAGGTTGTGTAACAAACGTTCCTTATGACAAGAAGGATTAGGACATAGAGAAGGAACAACAATTTCCTGATTGATATCTCTCTCGGAAACAACTTTAGGAAGGAAACCTAACTTAGTATGAAGAACCACTTTATCAGCATGAAAGATAAGATAAGGTGAATCATACTGCAAAGCTGAGAGTTCCGAGACTTTCCGAGCAGAAGAGATAGAAACAAGAAACAAAACCTTCCAAGATAACAACTTAATATCTATGGAATGCATTGGCTCAAAGAGAGCCTGCTGCAAAACTTTAAGAACAAGGTTAAGACTCCAAGGAGGAGAAACCGACAAACACAGGCCTGATTCTGATCAGAGCCTGACAAAAAGATTGCACGTCTGGCACATCCGCCAGATGCTTATGTAGCAAAATAGGCAAAGCAGATATCTGACTCTTCGCTGACAAACCCTTCTCCAGACCTTCCTGGAGAAACAACAAAATCCTAGGAATGCTGACCCTACTCCAAGAGTAGCCCTTGGATTCACACCAATAAAGATATTTATGCCATATCTTATGGTAAATCTTCCTAGTAACAGGCTTGCGACCCTGAATCATGGTCTCAATGAACGACTCAGAAAACCCATGCTTAGACAAAATTAAGCGTTCAATCTCCAAGCAGTCAACTGCAGAGAAACTAGATTTGGATGAAGGAAGGGACCTTGAAGTAGAAGGTCCTTCCTCAGAGGCAGTCTCCAAGATGGAAGAGACAACATCTCCACTAGGTCTGCATACCAGATCCTGCGAGGACACGCAGGGGCTAAAAAAATCCCCAACGCTTTTTCCTGCTTGATATGAGCAATGACTCGTGGAAGGAGAGCAAACAGGTATGCCAGCCTGAAACTCCAAGGGACGCCAGAGCATCTATCAGAGCGGCCTGTGGATCCCTTGACCTCGAACCGTACCTCGGGAGCTTGGCATTCTGCAGAGACGTCATCATATCCAGCTCTGGAACCCTTCCATTTGAGGGTCAAGCTGGAGAACACCTCTGGATAGAGCTCCCACTCCCTGGGATGAAAAGTCTGTCTACTCAAAAAATTTGCTTTCCAGTTGTCCACTCCTGGAATGTGGATGGCAGATAGGCAGCAATTGTGAGCTTCTGCCCACTGAATAATTTAAGCCACCTCTTTCATGGCTAAGGAACTCTGAGTTCCTCCCTGGGGGTTGATGTAAGCCACTGAGGTTATGTAGTCCGACTGGAACCTGATAAACCGGGCTAAGGCTAACTGAGGCCAAGCCATCAGAACATTGAAAATCGCTCTCAACCCAAGATGTTTATGGGGAGAGCTGACTCCACCCGAGTCCAGAGTCCCTGTGCCTTTACGAGTCCCAGACTGCTCCCCAGCCCAGCAAGCTGGCATCCGTGGTCACAATCACCTAGGAAGATCTTCGAAAGCAAGATCCCTGAGAGAGATGTTCCTGAGACAGCCACCACCGGTGAGTCTCTTGTCGACTGATCCAGATCTATCCTCTGAGACAGATCCACATAATCCCCGTTCCATTGTCTGAGCATGCATAACTCCAGAGCTCTCAAATGGAACCAAGAGAATGGAATGATGTCAATGGAAACCACCATCAGACCAATAATCTCCATACATTAAGCCACTGATGGACGAACAGTAGACTGTAGAGAGAGGCAAGAGGAAAAAATCTTGGCTTTTCTGACCTCTGTCAGAAATATTTTCGATAGGGAATCTATTATGGTTCCTAAGAAAATTACCCTTGTAGCTGGAAAAAGGGAACTCTTTCCCAGATTCACTTTCCTTCCGTGGGAATGTAGAAAAGACAACAAGATCTCTGTATGAGAGATTGCATGTTGAAAAGAAGGCGTCTGAACCAGAATGTCATCCAGATAGGGCGACACTGCAATTCCCAGAGACCGGATCACTGCCAAGAGAGCCCCCAGAACCTTTGAGAAAATTCTGGGAGCTGTGGCAAGGCCAAACGGAAGAGCTACAAACTGAAAGTGTTTGTCCATAAAGGCAAATTTTTAGAAATTTGTGAGGATCCCTGTGAATGGGAACATGAAGGTACGCATCCTTCAGGTCTATAGACGTCATGAACTGACCCTCTTGGACCAAGGGAAGGATGGAACGAATAGTTTCCCTCTAGAAGGACGGTACTTTGAGAAACTTGTTTAGACACTTCAAGTCTAGAATTGGTCGGGAAGTTCCCTCTTTTTTGGGAACCACACAAATATTGGAATAGAAGCCTAGACCCTGTTCCTGTACTGGAACTATCACTCCCAGGTTGGAAAGATCCTGTACACATTTCAAGAATGCCTCTCTTTTTATCTGGTCTGCAGATAATCTTGAGAGGTGGAACCTGCCCCTGGGGGGAAAGGTTTTGAACTCTAATTTGTAACCCTGGGATACTATGTCCACAGCCCAAGGATTTGAGACATCCCGTATCAATGCTAGAGAGAACTGAGAAAGTCTGCCCCACTTGATCCAACCCCGGATCGGGGGCAAACTCCTAATGCTTTGGATTCAGCTGTGGGTTTCTTAGATTGCTTCCCCTTGTTCCAAGACTGATTGGGTTTCCAAGAGGACTTGGACTGTTCCTACTTAGAAGAGGTAGGGGAAGGCTTACCTCTGAAGTTACGAAAGGAACGAAAATTATCATCTTCTTAAAGACAGGAGACGGGGAAAAGGAATCCCAGGTCTCTCCTGTGAAATAATTTCCATAGCACGGTCTGGCACCGGAAACACCTCCACAGAGGAAGGAACATCGAAATATTTATTTAGTTTACTAGATTTCCTAGGGTTGACAACGACAGAAGTATCAGTCGTTCAGGGTAGCCAAAATCTCCTTTAACAAAACACAGAGGTGTTCAAGCTTAAATCTGAAGGATACCACTTCAGCATCAGATGAAGGAATTACACTGTCTGAATCAGATATTTCACCATCAGAGGCTACCGACGTATCTTCCTCCTCAGACTTATGAGAAAGAGCAACTTGGTTAGCCGTAACTGGATCAGAACCCTTACTCTATCTGAATCGCTAATCTTCCTCTTGCGTTTTCCCTGAAGCATGGGAATGGCAGCTAATGCCTCTGATACCACAGAAGATACCTGGGCAACAATTTCTGCTAGGAAATATACTCCTCCAGGAGATTGAGAGTAACCGCAGGGCACTACATGTGACGCCGCTAAGGCTTGGGACGTTTGAGGAGAAAGCTGTAGAATTATCTGCAACAACCTGAGAGAATGGTAGCTCAGAAGCAAAAAGTCTATCATTACGTAAGAAAGTCCTCTCAATGCATGAGGAACAAAAAGACAAGGGAGGTTCAATTAGATTATCAAGGCAAAACTTGCACCTAACTAAAGGAGCAAGATCCTGATCCATAGTGGAAATAAAAACTTTGATTATTTTACCAAAAAAATAAATCCTGTACTGCTCCTTTAAAAATATTGGCTAAAAAGACAGACACTTCCTTAAGCCCCAATTCTAAAAATAATTGCCGGTCAAGATGTGGTTTTCCACTCCAGCACTCGCAGGGGCAGCCCTCATGGAATTCTATTAAAAAAGGGGCTGTCCTTGAGAGTGGCAAGATGTCTCCCATATAAATAATGAGAGCGCTCTGCTAGGTTAAAGTTTGCAATGGAGGGCGAAGTACAGAGAGGTAAACCGGCATGCTTTAAAACATGAATATTAAGCTTAATACAAATCAAATTATGCTGTTTTCAGTGCTATGAACCTTAAATTTGCTGTAATTTTCGTATGGATAGGTTTTCCTTTCAGACTAATTAGTGTTTTTTAGTATTTTGGTGAAAACTCGCTACTTTTTAGCTTGTGAGAAAAAAAACAGTAAGAACTGTAGTGTGAAAATGTTTATGACATTTTTTTTTAAAATTCCAGAGTATTTGTATAAACTCCCATGGAACGCCCATGTTCAGTCCATTTTACAAAAATAAAAAATTATGCTTTGTATTTTGTTCTTTTAATTATAATTATCTTGCTTTTTTCACATCCAGTTACTTTAATCTTGATTTACTCTATGAATGCTTAATATGATTTATTCAAATATAATTTAGCTACAAATTGTATGTTTTTTAAAAAATATGATTTTTGGTGAACAATTTCATTACAAATTTTGATGCACCGTAATAATACAATTTTTCCCTGCTTATTTTTGTGTGAATGTTTAAATTATTTGTTTTGTAAGATTTTAAAATTAAAAATATTATTGTGTACTTTTGTTATGTATGCACCTTCTTCCCATACGATTTAATGAAGAATATAGGATAGAAGAGCTTAACTGGGGATGGTCAGTGCATTATATGGGATGTAAAGATGTTATGCATCTCGGTTTCAAATAAACAGGTTTTAAGGATGATACCATAAGAGCCATAGACAAATAGACAAAGAAAAGGGGGATTCTCCAAAACCTCCTTTAACAAAACACAGAGGTGTTCAAGCTTAAATTTGAAGGATACCACTTCAGCATCAGATGAAGGAATTACACTGTCTGAATATGAGATTTTACCCTCAGAGGCTACCGACGAATCTTCCTCCTCAGACTTATGAGAAAGAGCAACTTGGTTAGCCGTAACTGGATCAGAACCCTTCGTCTTGCGTTTTCCCTGAAGCATGGGAATGGCAGCTAATGCCTCTGATACCACAGAAGATACCTGGGCAACAATTTCTGCTAGGAAATATACTCCTCCAGGAGATTGAGAGTAACCGCAGGGCACTGCATGTGACGCCGCTAAGGCTTGGGACGTTTGAGGAGAAAGCTGTAGAATTATCTGCAACAACCTTAATTAGATTATCAAGGCAAAACTTGCACCTAACTAAAGGAGCAAGATCCTGATCCATAGTGGAAATAAAAACTTTGATTATTTTACCAAAAAAAATTAATCCTGTACTGCCCCTTTTAGAAATATTGACTCCGAAATGACCGTGTGTGCCTCACAAATAATCCCAAAGAATAGTTAGATACATTTTTAGTCTAAGAATAAAAAATGTTTCCTGCAATTAGACAGTAATAACTCAGACCTCTACACCTCAGCGACTAGTTGAGGCGCCTACCTGCCCTCTCTGAATATCGGAGCCGTAACTGAATATCGGAGCCATAACTGTGAATGTCTGCAACTGCTCCGACAACAGGAAATCACGTGATACGTGAGTGGCTTAGAAACTGCGCCACATCTTACTGAAAGCGCGCTCTCTCAGCCACAATACCGCCTTCCAATTTAGATCCGCGTCCCAGCACCATTAAAGATTTTCACTTCTTCTAATTGCTGGGGTGGATCAAGGCAGCCAAAACTAAATTCAAACTCTTTCAATCTGTCAGCATGGTCTGAATGAATAGAAAAATGCACCAACACTCGAAACAATAACCCCTGAGCCACCAAGGAAATATTAAACCTTATTAAAGATTCATTTCCTCTCTCTATTTCACAGCAAAGTGCCTGCATACTGCCATAAAACTCCTGAACTCAGGATTAAAGTCCCAATAGTGTGCAGATAATTAATTTAACGATTTAGTGCCAGAGACTCTTACCAGTAGATAAAAATGGCACTTACCTGCACTTCTAGAGGACAGCTCACCCGATATGAGAGGAAGTCACTCCTCACAGGGACCTGTGGAAACAAAAAAGGACAGAGTAAACCTACTCTGGTTTTCTATACAGGGGCAGCAACATGATAGGAAAACTCAGTGAGGCTCACCCCACAAGTTCCTAACTGCTTTAAAGCCAACAAAGCCCTACTGAAGAGACTAACGTGGAGTATAGCTAAACCCAGTCTTGAGAGGAAAGATCAGAGCAACCCTACTCTGGCTTTCAAAATAATAAAATCTTGATTGAAGAGAAATAATCCAATCTTCAGACACCTAAAACTTCACCTCCTCCTTGCACCGAAGGCAAAGAGAATGACTGGGGTTTGTGGGAAGGGGAGAGATACTTAGCAGCTAGGCTGTGGTGCTCTTTGCCTCCTCCTGGTGGCCAGGAATGATATTCCCAACAGTAATTGATGATGCCATTGACTCACCATATGTTAGGAAAGAAATAGAATTAAATATACTGCTATTATCAGTAAAATATATTTTAGGGATTATTTTAATTTAAAAACAGCCTGCGTTCCTGTAAAATTGTCAAAGTGGTTGTGAAGGGACCAGAGAAAACAAAACCATGATAAGCAACACTGCATGCTGCATATTAATCTCCTGTGTGTTATATAAAGCGGTGTATTCTTGGTCTTTGACTATATGTTATTAAGGGTTTAAGCATTTAATTGACAAAGCTGGTATTTTGATTCCTCTGGTTAGTACTGACATAGCCAGTGCATAGAATGGAAAGCTCTAGACGCTGACCCAGTGGTCACAAAGCAGTCCCAGTATGAACACCTGGCTAAAAAGACAGACACTTCCTTAAGCCCCAATTCGAAAAAAAATTGCCGGTCAAGATGTGGTTTTCCACTTCAGCACTCGCAGGGGCAGCCCTCATGGAATTCTATTAAAAAAGGGGCTGTCCCTGAGAGTGGCAAGATGTCTCCGATATAAATAATGAGAGCGCTCTGCTAGGTTAAAGTTTGCAATGGAGGGCGAAGTACAGAGAGGTAAACCGGCATGCTTTAAAACATGAATATTAAGCTTAATACAAATCAAATTATGCTGTTTTCAGTGCCATGAACCTTAAATTTGCTGTAATTTTCGTATGGATAGGTTTTCCTTTCAGACTAATTAGTGTTTTTTAGTATTTTGGTGAAAACTCGCAACTTTTTAGCTTGTAAGAAAAAAACCAGTAAGAACTGTAGTGTGAAAATGTTTATGACATTTTTTTTTTTAAATTCCAGAGTATTTGTATAAACTCCCATGGAACGCCCATGTTCAGTCCATTTTACAAAAATAAAAATTATGCTTTGTATTTTGTTCTTTTAATTATAATTATCTTGCTTTTTTCACATCCAGTTACTTTAATCTTGATTTACTCTATGAATGCTTAATATGATTTATTCAAATATAATTTAGCTACAAATTGTATGTTTTTTAAAAAATATGATTTTTGGTGAACAATTTCATTACAAATTTTGATGCACCGTAATAATACAATTTTTCTCTGCTTATTTTTGTGTGAATGTTTAAATTATTTGTTTTGTAAGATTTTAAAATTAAAAATATTATTGTGTACTTTTGTTATGTATGCACCTTCTTCCCATACGATTTAATGAAGAATATGGGATAGAAGAGCTTAACTGGGGATGGTCAGTGCATAATATGGGATGTAAAGATGTTATGCATCTTGGTTTCAAATAAACAGGTTTTAAGGATGATACCATAAGGGCCATAGACAAATAGACAAAGAAAAGGGGGATTCTACAAGAGAAATGGTAAGATAAAATACATAACAAAAGAGAGACTGGTGGAAATTCAAATAAGGAACGCTAGTGGACAAAAGAGAAACTGCCCACCAGGGTGGTGCTGGATGCAAGGAAATGTAATATAAAAAAAAAAAAACATAATTATTCTCATAAACCATATTCTTTATTGGTGAAAAGTTAAAAACATGGGTAAAAGCATATAAAAATAAAAAAATTAAAATACTGGTGAGTCCAGTGTCAAGCAAAAAAAGAAAAATCAATATATAATAGCTATCACGGGAAAAAGCACAGAAGGGATAACTACCCACATTAAAATGTGTGGCATGAAACACAAAAAACATACATGATGCTTATGTCCACGGCATCATTCCTTACTTGTGGGAATACAGAACCTGGTACCAGGAGGAGGCAAAGACACCTCAGCCAAAGGCTTAAATACCTCCTCCACTTCCTTCATATTTCAGTCATTCTGCCAAGGGAACAAGGAATAGTAGGAGAAATATCAGGGTATAAATGGTGCCAGAACAAAACAAAATTTAGGTCCGCCCTTTGGAGAATAAGGGCGGGGGCCGAGGACTCTCCTCATACAGAAGGAAAGGAAATTATCTGGTAAGCATAATTTATGTTTTTTGTGAGGCGAGTCCACGGCTTCATTCCTTACTTGTGATAAACATATACCAAACCTCCAGAGGACACTGAATGAACGGAAGGGCAAAAAAGGAGACAGACCCTATTCTGAGGGCACCACAGCCTGCAAAACCTTTCTCCCAAAAGCTGCTTCAGCCGAAGCAAAAACGTCAAACTTGTAAAATTTAGAAAACGTATGTAAGGAGGACCAGGTAGCTGCCCTACAAATCTGATCCATAGAGGACTCATTCTCAAAGGCCCAAGAGGAAGCCACTGCTCTAGTTGAATGAGCCTTAATCCACTGAGGAGGCTTATGTCCCACTGTCTCATAAGCTAAGCGAATAATGCTCCTCAACCAAAAAGATAAGGAAGTGGACGAGGCCTTCTGCCCCCTACGCTTCCCAGAATAGACAACAAACAAAGAAGAAGTCTGTCTAAACTCTTTGGTAGCCTGAAGATAGCACTTCAAGGCCTGAACCACATCCAAATTATGAAGTAACCGTTTCTTTCGAAGAAGAAGGAATAGGACACAAGGAAGGAACCACAATCTCCTGATTGATGTTGCGATCTGAAACGACCTTAGGAAGAAGACCTAACCCAGTACGAAGAACAGCCTTATCAGCATGAATTACTAGGTAAGGAGACTCACATTGCAAGGCAGCCATTTCAGAGACTCTGTGCCCTGAAGCAATAGCCAGTAGAAAAAGAACCTTCCAAGACAGTAATTTAATGTCAACTACATGCATAGGCTCAAACTGAGCCTTCTGCAAAAACAAGATTTAAACTCCAAGGAGGAGCGCTAGATCTAAATGCAGGCCTGATTCTAGCCAGAGCCTGAACAAAAGACTGAACATCTGGAAGCTCAGCGAGCCTCTTGTGCAGTAAAACAGATAGTGACAAAATCTGTCCCTTAAGGGAGCTAGCAGAAAGGCCCTTCTCCAGACCATCCTGGAGAAAAGAAAGAATACTGGAAACCCTGACCTTATGCCAGGGGAATCCCCGCTCTTCACACCAGAATAAGTAGGTCCTCCACACCTTATGATAGATGCGACTAGTAACCAGCTTACGAGCTTGAATGAGAGTATCAATAACTCTCTCAGAGAAACCTCTCTTGTTGAGGAGTAGTATCTGGGGCACCTATGATGGTATTGGACTTACTATTTTTGGTGTAGATATCCATCAGGTGATCCCAGGGTGCTTTGAAAATTAATCTCTGGAAACAGCTCTCAATTTTTGCCATGAAGCGATCTGTGCTATTGAGAATGCCTGCTTCTCATTCGGCGGCCATCTTAGATGGTCTGGGGCAATGTTTTTTTTTGCCGGTTATTATTTCCTTTGTTTAGGTAGTGAGCTGTTGTAGTTCAGATGAGCGATACAGAGTTTGTGCTTTTATGCTATATTGTCCAAAATAGGGCAGGTTACCTCGGCGTACCGAAGGGGGTAGCGCTGCCTGTAGTGAACCTCCACCCAAGGCCTTAATC